>NW_020526561.1:7500-31784 GCF_003368295.1 Carassius auratus | reverse complement strand
TGAAAGCACTTCCTGTGTCTGTTCGCCTCTTCAAGAATTGCGTCTGCACAATGGCTAAATGTATATGAAATAACGGTGAAGGGTGTAATTTCTGTACCAGCACTGAATAGAATTGCAAATTTTGTCCAAATATGTTCCCAAACACAGCCCTGCCATCTGTACTTGCTCAGGCAAACTGGTTGTGTTAAGGGGTAAGTTTATCCAAATATAACCTCAAATAATTTTTCTAAAATTAAAATGATTGTATAGGATTAAAGTGCTCTTTTAATATTCTTTAATGCCCATTTTTTGGCCTTTTAGGTCTACAAATTGTAGTTTACCTGGACTTTCAATGAAGGATCAGAAATCTCTCTCTCTCAAAAAGAATTGGTGTTTCAAGAATGAACCCCACTCTGGTTTGGAGGGTGAATGCTAACAGTGCACATAAAGTCCCGCCACGTTTTTTTCCAGGTAAAGCTGAACCCAAACCCTTAAAGTAAGTTATTCAGAGCAAACAATTTGCTCAGTGACCTCATTCTCCTCCATCCCAGATTATCTGCAGCTCAACGGCCTTTTACAACCTGACAACACAGGTGAGGATATGAGATAAATCAATAAGAAGGTGTCCCGCACCACCAGGAGACTGCTGGAGAGTGAGTGAAGAAGGACGAGGAGAGAGAGGGAAGTCTGAACGCAGGAGCACGTATTCTCCAGATGAGGGTGAAAATGAAAACCACCTGGGCTGTATTCCCACGTGACCTGTCCGATGAAGAGGGTTTAGCAATGCTGGACTGTGAATTTACTTACCCCTAAAACAGTCTGAAAAGTATAGAGGCTCAGAAGGCCGTTAATATCCGCAACACTCATAATTGTCTTGGCACGGCGGATTCAGCTTTAGACAACATGTGTTCAGCACTTAAACTCAATTGTTCAATTTGCTCAACACAAACACTGAATGTATATACACCTCATTTCATGCCTAAACTGTTGAGACTAGCTCTGAACCATTTATACTTGATGCTTTTGCAGTTAGGAATAGTCATTGTTTCATGCATTATATTGCTTTGCACTCGAGCAAGTCTTGAATAACATGCTTTTTATTTCATTGCAAGAATGCGCGAAACCAGATATTTAGACCCGATGTGGCACTTTTTGAAGCTCTCACTCAGTGGAGTGAGTCAAGCCCGTCACGCCGATGATGATAATATCAAGTTTGCTCTTGGCTTGCTTCCATCAGGTCTTAAATCACACACATATGTGGTACACACAGTACGAACCCAAGCATTACGCACATGAGCACAGATGCTATAATCAAATACTCCGAGCAGAACCGGTTGGTAATGTATCATACTGCCCATGGAGATCGTAAAAACAAAACAGGTTATATGTTGAAGTGCAGTTTCCATCCCTAAGAGCAGTTCAGGAACTGTATTGAAGGACATTGGACAGAAAGAGTATTTCCCTAAACATGTGGAAAATCAGTTTTCTGTGACTTTAGGGTTCTGGAAGCTGTCCAATAGCGATAGTCTTACACAGCTGAATCATAATATTAACATGTTTTAGTAATAGCATAAACACACACAAAAAGGATAATGATAACGATCATTATTGCTATATAATTATCCTCAAAAAAATGATAACAAGAGTTTGATAAGTGTTCGATTAAATTAAGTTTCTACAAGATTAGGTAGTAGCTCATAAGTGTTTATGTGCATATCCCGTGGTAAAACAGAGAAACACATAGAGACATCATTAGCATAGCTGCTGTTCCAACAAAGTAAAACTAATTAGTTTAACCCAAGCTAAAGAATAATAATGTGCATTTGATCAGATACAACTACACTCACAATTAAAAAGATACATTATTCGAATTCTTGGCGAAAGAGATGTGTTTTTAATCTAGATTTAAACAGAGAGAGTGTGTCTGAACCCCGAACATTATCAGGAAGGCTATTCCAGAGTTTGGGAGCCAAATGTGAGAAAGCTCTACCTCCTTTAGTGGACTTTGCTATCCTAGGAACGACCAAAAGTCCAGCGTTTTGTGACCTTAGGGAGCGTGATGGGTTGTAGCGTGGTAGAAGGCTAGTTAGGTACGCTGGAGCTAAACCATTTAGGGCCTTATAGGTAAGTAATGATAATTTGTAACTGATACAGAACTTAATAGGTAGCCAGTGCAGAGACTGTAAAATTGGGGAAATATGATCATATTTTCTTGACCTGGTAAGGACTCTAGCTGCTGCATTTTGGACGACCTGTAGCTTGTTTATTGACGAAGCAGGACAACCACCTAGAAGTGCATTACAATAGTCCAGTCTAGAGGTCATGAATGCATGAACTAGCTTTTCTGCATCAGAAACAGATAACATGTTTCATAGCTTTGGCAATGTTTCTAAGATGGAAGAATGCAGTTTTTGTAACATTGGAAATATGATTTTCAAAAGACAAGTTGCTGTCTAATACAACAGCCAGAACTATGGCTGCATGATCTAAATGTATGCTACTATGGAAGACAAATGGTTAATGAAGATTTGCATCAGTAAAGTCAGCCAACACAAACATTTGCTCTCATTAAAACATGCAGAGACAAAGTAATTATTTTTTTCTGTTAAGAAATCTATTTTGTTATGGAAAAATGACTGGAAAAGTGTCCACTTGAAAAGGATTCAAAAACATGAAAAAAGTCATGTTCATGTTCATGTTCTGGGCATAAAGAGTGTTTTAAATATTTACCATCTTAGTACTTCTTTGCTTAATACTTAATATGCTAAGTGTAGCCCTTCCCCAAAGTTCATCAGACATTGTGCAGTGACTAAGTAGTTTTTGCAAATGTCAGCGAGATCACAAATCGGTTTCCCCAACAGGCATTGTGGTTTTCTTTGTAAACGTTACATTATGTGCTCCACGTTCAAGGTCTACATCAATGCAAATGCAGGCAGACACCTGTAAAAGACTCCAGCTGAAGGAGACAGGGGAGGGCGGCCCAACACTTCTCCAGGGATTAGTTGAGTAATCCTGCTTTTAACTGGCAGCCAAGGTTGGGTTGGGTTGGGTTCGCACTTCGACAATATAAGAGATACTCATTAAAGATATTAGCTGGGCTGGGCTATTGGCCCATTCACTGCTTAAATATGTGGTTTGATCCCGATTTAGACGCATATTAGATGTCTCCACCAAAGTGCTTCATTTCCCGAGGGGAGCTTTTGCTGGATCAGCAAACTTTGACCAGCATGCTGGCTCGTCTAGCAAATGCAGGGAAAATATCTCAACAAGTTGTTTACTGGTCCAATCACAAGTTTTTTTTTTTCACCTGTAGGAGGAATGACACACATACCACACTTGAAGACTTAAACAGCAATAAATAAAAAGTCTGCTGACAAATATATTCTCTGTTAGATGACTAGACACCGTAGGTGGTCATGGATAACTAACATGACCAAACTCAATGGAGCAACACAGTCTCGAGCTTTGACTTGTGTAGTTTACGCGGTTTGGCTTGTGTTTCTGGATGTCTTTCAGCATACGGGATCTCCATGGCCAGACAAATGGATACAGACTTTTCTTTGATTTGGTGGAGTAGTCTAAATGACCTATGTAAGCAGACACCGGAGCCCTAACCATAATTTTCAGTCCCACAAAGCAGTTCAGGTGAGGTGCACCAGAAATTACTGCAATGAAAGAGTTTGGCTCCACAATCTCTAAACACGCAGTCGTGTACATCCATTATTGATAGGTACACATCAGCAAATAAAATGTAAATACTGAGTTTGTCAGCCATTTCGCAGCCTTTGATATGCAGGGCAAGACCACAAGAGGATAAATATGCTTTGCTACCCTAAACAGTTGAGATTTGGTCTTCCTGACGACCTGGGGATTTATGTTTGTGGGTTAGAAGTGTTTTAAAGGTTTCCTCCAGAGAAAATCCACCCCTTTAACAAAGATTCTGCATTTCAGTTGGGATCTGTACCACCAAAACCAAGAGAGCATGTTTTTTCTGTTGAAAGCACTCTCATTATGCATTCCAGTTCATAAGTAAAATGTTGTTTATTAATATACAAAAATGGAGCATTCCAAATCAGTTGCAGTTTCAGGAAAGATGTTCATTATGTAGACAGTAAATGGCAAGGCAGCTCTCTGGGTTTTGAAACTTAGTGAATAATTTTGTCCATCATGATGAGAAAATGCATCCAGAATTTGAAGAGCTTGGTTTAAACATGGGCCTTTGGTGAAGTGTTTTTGGTCAGTTAAGTACCAGGTGTGGAGGGATTGCAGCCAAACATCTCATTCTTATTTAGTACCTTACATGTGTAAATCAATTAATAGTAGCTTTTCAGATGTGGATAATTAAAACAAAGAATCCAAAAAGATGCTTTCATCACCATCCTGCCCTCTTTTAGCTATCTGAGCACCCCTGTCTCTAAATAAGTTGATCCTTCTAACACTATCAGGGCCAGACAATCCATGTTTAGCCAGCACAGCTAATTAGGAAAACCTAGCGTGCCTGACACGTAGCCCTGGGGTACTTCGCTCACATTAGTGACACTTAGACCTTTCTAATGGACACTGACCCCTGTTCTAGCCACTGATTGGCCACTCTGGTCCAATCCCACCCAATTCAGTAACCTGTTATTTTGGTTCCAGTTCACAAATAGAGCAGCAGTTGTCTCGACTGTTGCCTCTAGGGAGTGAAGTAACATTCCTTCTCTTCTCAATCCGCACTGCGTCAAACACTCCAGTCAGCAGGAGAAGAGCCATCATGAAGGAAACTGCTCCGCCTCTGTGGAAATCACATTATTAGATATAGTTAATGTGTGTGCATGAGTGTGTGCTAGTTAACTGCATGCTTTTCTGCAGTTAGTCCTGTGATTTGGTACTAGAATTTGATGAAGGTTAGGAGATCAAATACTTGGCAGTCTCATTTTTTTATGTGGTCACAAACAGTTGAACACATTTCAACCAACTTTTGACTCTGGCCTTCTGTGAGAAAGCTGTAGAATATTTCTTATTTCAACATTTCCATTTCAGTCAGGATGGCTCTGTGTAAAGATTAAGTTATTTGTCCTATGCATTGATTTAGATCTATGAAATCCTGCCGACCCCCTTCTAATCTGTCAGCGCATCCCATGAGCCATGTGGGGGTAAAGGTTTTCAGCTGTTAATAAACAAAACACCACACAGCTGTCTACTGTCACAGATCCAAAACATCGTAGGATAGTATCTTATGAAGGCAAGCGCCTGACACAGCCAGAGAAACCTGGAAAGAACTGGCAAAAAAATGATTTTTGGTGACAAATCCCTGTTGAAAAAACAACAACACCAACAACAGAAAACAGCAAATACTGGTTAGGTATGTTTTAAAGCATTGTGATTGGTTTGAGGTGGTTTAGGTCCATAGCTGGTTATAAGCTGGTTAGGTGCTGGTCCTAAACAACCAGCTCCTGCTCTGGACCAGTTTAAACCAGTTCATGACCAACTAAGGACCAGCTCAAACCAGCTGGGTTTTTTCAACCAGGGATTCCTCATACCCTGTTGATTCTGCAATGCCAGAGCATATAAACCTGTTTTAATCTATGAAATTTCACTAAATAATAAGTTCCATGGTGGTAACATGTTTTTTTTTTTTTTATATGTACTGTTGCATTGTCATGGTATTCTTGAAGTATCATGGTAATTTTGTGGTTCATGCATATGTCGGTCATTCAGTACCCAACCTACTTGTATGTAAAAGTTTAGCATCACTCTCAACAGACCCTCAAATGTACCTGAAATAGATTAGTTTGATAGTATCCCCTCATAATTGATCTCAAGCCAGTTTAACTTCATCACGGTCACTGTGTGAGTGGGACGAACTGATTCTAGATAAGCAGTGAGCGAGTTTGATGGCCAATGCATGAGAACACTGCAGCTGCTAGCCAGACTGAAACCTGAGAGCGCAGACTCATTCAACTGCAACGTCAGAGTCTGAAGCCTGCTGGGTGAGGACGCCTGCAGTATGTCCGGGGCCCCAGAGGCCCTGCCTTCACATACTACCAGTTTTAATTGATTCCACGCATGTATATGTAAGCATTTTCACATAGCGCTTACATGCTAAATTTTGTTTAGCATGAAAAGTCACTAGAAGTTAAGCACAGTAGCAAGAAAAAATGTCTTTAACATGCATTCTGGTCAAATTAAAATTCTGTTGGCACTTGAAATATCCTAGAGAGTTTGCACTGTAGTTGATTAAATTGCTTTGTGTGGGTGATATGACCACTTATAAAAGTGATTTGCTCAGCAGAAGTGAGAGATTTTCTTTCTTTTGATGAGGAGCATGAATGACAGGCAGCAGGAATATTAGACTGCTGTCGCTTTAAGAGATGCCAAGATCCAATATACTGTTATGCATGTTTTTTTTCTTCTTCTTTTCTTGTTTTTTTTTTCAGCTGTTTGCTTTCAACAATGCGTGCTCGAAGACCTCTCAGACAGTGCATGCATATAGTGAAATGAGATCTCCTATGCTGCTGATTGCGTTTCAACAACTTAAATTAACTTATTTTTAAAATGCAATACTTAATAAGTTGACAAATTTCTACCGGTTAATAATGTCTACCGATATAACTCTCACAACTCTCACCCCTATTGCTCATGATGCTAAAAATAAAATATTTAGCATGCCATATATCATCATGTTAACCCTGTTTAGTCTCAGTTTGGGAAACGGTATATATTCTGTAAAATTCATTAGAAAATTGATGTTAGCATGGAATATCCATTGATCTACCGCAATTTAAATGGTATAGTGGTCTACTATTAACATTTCTACCATTGCATGATCCTACCACCGTACTACCAGCAGCCTCTTTATAACAGTTAAAGGAAACAGCATTGCCAAATTATTCATATGGCTGTTTTGTCCAAGTCCAGTTCTTTGCAAATTGTTTGCACACATGGAAAAAATGACATGAATTAAGAAAAGATGGAAACAGGGCTGAGTATACTTACTCAACCCTATCTATATCATACTGTAGATGCTTTGTGCACATTTGGTGCTAGTTTGCCTTTAAAAGAAGCAAAGATTGCACGAGGCGATGTGGCAATGGAGTTCGGTGGAAAGTTACTCTAATCCGATGTTTCCAGGGCTCACAGGGAAACACAGGTCAGTTATATTGACCAGTGAGGTTCAATTGTGTGAAACTGTTTCACTAGCTTTATGTGGCCATGTACAAGTGCCCTAGGCCTCTTCAAAGTGTCCAGAGCTTGTAAACCGACTCAAGCGAAGTTCACAGAAAGTTTAATTTTAGCTTCAGCAAGTTCCTGACAGAACTGACGCATGGCTCTTTCAACAAGCCATTGCCCGTGCAATGCAATGCAACAGCAAACAATCGTCTTTATTTAGCCACATCTAGGTTATTCAACAAGAGTAAATACGACCAATGAACGGTCACCAAGATTGATTGACTGATACTTCTCGTGCTCTTTAAGTTTTGTGTGTTTCTTTCACAGATATGAAGGGCCATCGGAATAGAGCGTCGTACTGTCAACAAATCCACTTTCAGAAATCTTTCTAAAGCCACATGTTGAGTAAGACCACAGGGGTGGGAAGTTTAGATCTCAGGATAGTTGTTTTGACAGCATCACAAATCTGTCTTCAGGGCTAAGCCTGGGAACTCACCTCTGAAAGGATGGGAAGACAATTGACAGGCCGCTCCGGCATTCCTAGGGCCATGGAATTTGAGGATTAAGCTAAGGAGAATCGGAGTTGGGATGGAAAACGAAGGGGGATTTAATCCAAAGAAAATGCAGGTTTCAGGTGGGATGATGAGAACACCTGTCTGGAGGCATGGCTGTGAACAGGGTCATAAATTATGCCATTTTTGCCATCGCTTGAAACTGTCAGATGAAAAGAGCGCTAGAGAAACCCTCAATGACTTTCCCTACAAACAGGCAGGTCAGGAATTCCATTAGCTAGATGAACTGTGCAGGGGAACGTAATTCCATTTTCGGTCTCGGAAAGTGGCTGGAGTGATTGATTTTCCTGCTGGCTCAGCTCAGAGAGGCCGTTCAGTATCTGTCTGACTGGCTAAATCTTTCACTTGACCCTGATGTTCAGCATTTTTCACTTTAAATTAAGTGCCTCCAAAGCCAATTCGTCCTAAACGCTTAAACTCTCTCTCGGGTCATGTTTACTAATGCCTTGCGTTCCAGAACAGTAAAAACCAAAGTTTTTCGGGACAGAAGCTTGTTGCCTCTAAATGTTTTGCTTTGAGTGATGTTCTTCTAGTATGCTTTTGTAAGGTATGTTTAGTAGTTGAAGACACATCAAGCTACAACGCATCAGATAACGGTGCCATGTTGTGTACTGCAAGTGTTCAGGGGGTAAATGATAGGATTTGTTCAAAAAACTATCTGAATTTTGATGAGTTTTGGACAGCTAACGTATACATGAATATTGGTATACAGTATAAATGTTATATATATGTTAATAATGCTAGAATATATTCATATATGTTATTTTTGATTCTTTGTCTTCAGTAGAAAAAGAAATACATTGAATGAATTCCTAATTTATGCAATATTTCTTCAAAATTCAGTTTGTAAAAATGTAACTTTTCTCTTTATGTGGTTAATAATATGATACATAATCGTGCAAAGCTGCCTTGCATCATTGCACAATCAGTGTCCGAAGAGTTTAGTGGGGTCAATCATTAACAAAAGCTTAAATATCAGACACAAAAAAGCAGGAAGGTGTGTCAGTAATGTTAACCATGCATATTTACTGGTGCCGTTGAGCTAAGGGTCAAAGCTTTCCATATGTAAACGAGAGCAGACAGCTTTTAAACATCCAGCCAGTCGTGACTTTGAGCAGCACTGAAGCGTTTCAGCTCAGAAGAGCTCTTAAAGAAGATGCTTATGTTTCAGGAGATCAGAGAGGCTTGCAACAACAACAAAAAGGTCTTAAGATCAAAAAGCAGAAAAATAACCCCTACAATCTTTATTTTCTAAAGAGAGTGTGAGCGAACATTAATGCCTTGAATTTAATGCAAGCAGCTTTTGGTAGCCAATGCAGATTGATAAACAGAGGTGAGACAAGCATTATTTTTGGCTTATTAAACATTTATCTTGCTGCCGCGTTCTGGATTAATTGTAAAGGTTTGATAGAATTGGCTGGAAGACCTGCTAAGAGAGCATTGCAATAGTCCAGCCACAGAACAAGAGCTTGAACAAGGAGTTGTGCAGCATGATCCCAAAGAAAGGGCTTGATCTTCTTGATTTTGAATAAAGCAAATCTGCAGGATCGGACATTTTTAGCAATGTAGTCTGAGAAAGTCAGCTGATCATCAATCATTCTTACTGGACGGTCCTTCATCCAGCAAGAAATGTCTGTTAGACAAGCTGAGATGCGAATAGCTACCGTCGGATCATCAGGATGGAATGAGAGGTAGAGTTGAGTGTCATCAGCATAGCAGTGGTATGAAAAGCCATGTTTCTGAATGACAGAACCTAATGATGCCATGTAGACAGAGAAGAGAAGTGGTCCAAGAACTGAGCCCTGAGGCACACACACACACACACAGACGTGCACGAAACACTTGGTCAGATTGTGTTCCTCTGGCACAGTGTAAAGCAAAGCTGCCTTAACAAATTTACACAATAAATCTCAAAGCCATCCGTCTTCAACATGTTACTGATACTGTACATGGTGTGTTTGGACTGTAAATGCGATGATGTAAGATGATCTTTTTGCCTATCGAATGCAATTTTTCAGATTCCTTGTGGGCATAAACATTCCCTAACATTTTCCTCTTTTTCTCTTAGAGTTATGAAGAAGAAACACTCATGCAATTTTAAAAAGCAATGTTTTTTACTGGCATCAATGTTCCGTGAAGAACCTTGAGCATCCAAGGAACCTTACAAGGTTGTTTAGACTGAAAGAAGTTTCTTTAAATGATTAAAATGTTCTACAGACTTTTTCTTTTAAGAGTTGTTCACTGAAAGATTCTGTAGGGAACCAAAAATTGTTTTTTGGAAATATTACTTTTAAAAGTGACTTTGACCTCCATCAATTGCTCTTTCACATAACTTTCATGGATATTTTATGACTTTAGGCTGAATTGAAGTTTGGGTTTTTAACTTGAACCCTAACGGACCCCGAACAGTTTCCCAAGATCCTGCTGGGGGCCACCCACAGGTCATCGGGGGTCAAAGGTCAAGTGAGAGGGTCGGAAGCTTGCGAGTGTTTCGGTGTGCCACAACATGTGAGAGGCAGCCATTGTGAGTCAATCAGAGACTTTAGAAGATGGAGACAATGAGCGCTAAACATCAGATCAAATCCTAAAAAAAATCTATAGAGGCCACTTTTTCAGTGCTGCTGGTTCCAGAAGTGTTTTTTCCCCTTTCATTAAAGGATGTTAAAAAGTCTTTGTTAAACAACTATGAACCAAGCCCTGAACCAAACCATCCAGCTATGGTTTTAGTAAGGGAAAGAACTACAATCCCATAAAGCACTGCAAATGACTTCATTGAATTAAAAAGTAAGGCGAAATCCACACATTTCAAATTCAAGGACTGTGTCTATAGAATAAAAAGTTTATTGAAAATTTTTTACAAATATTAAAGTATTTTGTTAACATTTAGAGATCAATATCATTCATGGTGCTTCATGGGAGTGGAAGGAGACACACATCTCTTTTGCTCACCATGACTCTCTGATTGGTGGAAGTTTCTGTACAGTATCATGGGTAATGTAGTTTTTGAAGTAAAATCACCATGGTTTTCTACATTGGGAAACTGATTTTGAATAATAACTAAACCATTACACATTACAGACAGACATGTTGTGAGCTATGAGATTGTTAATAAACTGTATATGCTTTTGCTGATCCCATCCATTTTTTATAATTGTCTTTAATAGAGGATTTTGTGGTACAAAACAATGAATTTGTGTGGTAAAAAAACAAACAATGAATTTGTGAAATACTAAATATTGGTTATTTCTCCATTGCTTTTCATTTGATTGTCATATGCAGTGCATTATGGTATTATAGTTATTTCCCTAATTAAAGCCGTTGAGTTCAAAATGTCCTATTTTTGTCTTTTTTTGTCATATTTCAAAGTAGGCTATTTATTTTATTTTATTTTTTTATTTTTGCTTCAAATGAAAGTTTTTAATGTTGTGTTTCTCCTCGGCTGGTTGCTTTGTAGCTTTAAGCATTTTAACCAAGACTTGTAAAAACATTTGATGAGAAAATAAAAGGAAAAACTTACATAACCGTGCCACTGAAAAAAAGTGGTTAGGAAAAATGCACACTATTAAACACAATTATTTGAAATAAAAAAATGGAATTCATTCAAACAGATTCTACAACAAAAGGGTAGACCTCAGAGCTCACAACACGTCTGTCTTTAACATTTGATCAAGTACTGTTGAAAATCAGTTTCACTTGTTTTTACTTCTCATTGGGATGCACCATATCATCTCATGACTCTTTCCTCTCATAAAAAGCTTTTACAGCTCAGAAGAATGAAGGTGATGCAATCTTTACAACCTTTTACTGCGACTTTACGTTCACAGGAAACAGATAAAACAGTCACCAGTGTTTTACTGCACTGACATGAATCATTCTGACAGAATTACTTCATTAATGATGAATTAAAGTCTTCTCATCTCTGGATTTTATCTCAGTTTTGATTTTTAAGGCTGTCAGTGTATCTTTTGTTTTTAACAAGCAACATGGCTTCACCAGTCATTTCTTCTAATTATATGTATTATTATGTATGTTTTACATCATCTATCTATCTATCTATCTATCTATCTATCTATCTATCTATCTATCTATCTATCTATCTATCTATCTATCTATCTATCTATGTATCTATCGTTTGTTCATTTTATCATTCTATTCATCGGTCATACATCCATCTTTAACCATTAATGCATATTAAATAAAACTAAATTTACTGCAAAAACAGATAATTTTCTTAATGCAAAATGTGATTCTTAAGATATATGAAGTATAACTGATGTTATTATTCAATGCATATTTTTATCTCTTTTTATCTGTTCACTAACTTGTTGATTTTGATTAATTTTATTTTGTAACAAGAAAAGTAGTGCAGCTATTAACTTAAAGACCTAATAGTGTGTGTGCATGCGTGCGTGTGTGTGTGTGTGCGCGCGTGCGTGTGTGTGTGTGTGTATGTTAATGACAACTCACTGTCAGCGGTCACTGCTGCAGGTTTTGTTGTGCTTCAGTCAAATAAACTCTTGATGTGATGCGTACTGATTCATGGGTCGATTTTGAGTTTGCAGAGTAGGGGGCGTACCATGCAGCTTGTGAGTGAGTGTGTGTGTGTTTAGGGGGGTGTCCTATGGAGAGCCAAGGAGCGAAAAAAAGCCCGTTGGCACCGATCCGTGCGACGCGCACACACTGAGCACAGAGAGCCATGACGACATGAGCGGCTCCGAGCGGGTGTTTTAACGGCATGACGGCGGATCGGAGGAGCTGCAGCTGAAGGACGAGAGCCGGTAGAGACGCTCCAGCCCCGGAGATCCGAACAGAGGACGGCGGAGAGCGAGCGGCAGAGCGCCGGGGAATCATGCGGGCTCCTGCGCTCCGGCTGCTGGGTCTCGTGTGGCACCTCTCCGCGCTTTTACGCACCGCACAAACGTACAAACTGCACCACAAACAAGGTAAAACACGCACAAAATCTATAAGACACCGGTCAGTCTCAGATGCACCATAACGATTAGCTCATACACGCTTTTGGAAGTTTGCTTTATAGTTCCTATGACATTATAAAGCGGATTGTCTGTTTTGCATGTAAACAGACTAGTGTTATGTTTAAATGAATTATATATTGTGTAAATGTGTTGTAACTTTAAATGACACTAATGTTGAAAGCTATATGGGGTGTATTAAGCACCTCTAGACTTATATACAGTGTATCTAGAAACCCAAATTGCATTTTGCATGTCATTGCACTGGATGATACATTTCAAAGCAAATGCAATTTATCATAAGAAAGTTGCATGAACGTTAGTATGTTTGAAACGCTGAATCAGTAGATGTGTGTTTCAGTGATGGTGTGTGGTTAGCTAGTGGATGATGTTGGTAGTTGATGTGATTCTCTACACCTGTGATTCCTCTGCACCTGACCGAGGAACATGAGGAGAACTGACTCTATACATCCACTAAAACTCACCACGACACCAGCCTGACTTGATCTGATGAATCACATTCACACATTTAGAAGAGTGAGCTCACATATGTGTGTCTGGATCACTAAACCAGTCATGATGGTCAGCTTTTTGAGATTGAAATGTATGCATCATCTTAAAGCTGAATATTGATGTCTGGTTTGTTAGTAGGACAGTATTTGTCTGAGATACAACTGTTTGAAAATGAGAGTCTAAAAAAATCTAAATATTGAGAAAATCATCTTTAAAGTTGTTCAAATGTAGTTCCTAGCAATGCATATTACTAATCATCATCAAAAATGAAGTTTTGATATATTTTTAGGTTAGGAAATTTACAAAAATATCTTCAGGGAACATGATCTTTACTTGGCATAAAAGAAAAATGTATAATTTTGACCCATACAATGTATTGTTGTCTATAGCTTTAAATACACCTGTGCTACTGATGACTGCTTCTGTGCTGCAGGGACACAGGTAGTGTCTGATCTGATATGAAATGTCAGAAACATCTCGAACACTTTGTGTGATTTCAGAGAGCTTCATCAGACAGCTGTCAGCGTATGAGATCATCACCCCGGTGCGCTTGAATGATTTTGGAGAGTCGTTCCCGCACCGGCTGCATTACCGCAGGAGGAGGCGCAGCACTGACGCAGAGGTCTCGGGTTCGAGGGCTCATTACCGGTTTGAGGCGTTCGGCCAGGCGTTTCACCTGAACCTCACGGCTGATTCTGGATTCATCGCTCCATCTTACACAGTGCTTCACCTGGGAGAGGAAGAGAAGCATGGAGACGATGCAGACCTGCGCCACTGTTTCTTCAGAGGACACGTCAACGATCGCAGGGAACACCACGCCGTCTTTAGCCTCTGCACTGGACTAGTGAGTATGAGAGTGTGCTGGTTAAAGATCTGGACTGAGAACTGGTGAAGCTTACTGGAAAGTTACTGTAAAAAGTAATCCATTACACTAGTGCAATATTCCATTCACACACAAAAATATAAAATCTTCAGTGGTTCTTTGTGGAAGCTGAGGTGCTACAAACATGGCATGCAAGACCTGTATATTACCTATAAAGAACCTGTAATGGTTATTAAGCAGTACTTTGGGGTGGTTAAGGTGCTGTATAGCACCATATTTAAAGATACAGGTGCTATGCAGCACTTAAAGTGGTTCCCCTATCATTGCAAGCCAAAGGACCACATTTAGTGCTTTTAGCACTATATTTTTAGTGTACAGTATTGTGTTACTCCATTAAAAAAGTAACCAATTGCATTACTTTTATGGATAGACTATGCGTATAAGATTGTGCCAGTCAGTTTTGGGGGTAACACATTACAAGTAATGCAAGCTGTGTGATCAGATTACTTTCTTCAAGTAACTAGTAAAGGAATGCATTACTTTTAAATGAACAAGTTCTGAGTTGCTTTCAAATAAGTAATGTTACTTTGTTTTCCTGTTTATTCACTGACACCTTTCATTTCACCATGCTGAGAGAAAGAAGTTACTTTTTTATGGAGTAACGCAATATTGTAACGCATTACTTTTAAAAGTAACACTGGTGCTGGTTAAACGTCTGGACTGGTGAAGCTGCTTCAGAATGGGAGGAAAGTTACTTTTAAAATCATCCATCGCAATATTGCGTTACTCCATGAAGAAGTAACTAATTGCGTTAGTTACATTTTATGGAAAGTAATCCATTACGTTACTTTTGTGTTACTTTTTGCTTCCTGGGTTGTGCTTGGCTGTTTGTTTTATAATAACAGAAACAAAGTAATTTGGGTTACTTATTTGGAAAAGTAACTCTGGAGGCCTACTGGAAAAAGTAATCTGATTACGTAACTTGAGCTACTTGTATTGCGTAACCCCAAACACGGGTAGTTTTTGGGAAGTCAGAGCATTTCCAACTTCAACATGAGTGGTTTTACTAGAGAGAAATGCATATTTATTGTAATTCTGACATGGATGCTGGATTACTCTTCGGTTTAGTTGAGTTACTCTCCTCTGTTTTACTCAAACACTGTATTAGTGGTAACTAGTAATGTGTAGAGCTTGTTAACTCTTCCATTTCGGTTGGTTTTTGGGACATCACAGTGGTTAACTGGGATTAGTCAGAGTGTTTCCATCATGTAGTTACGAGTTCAACAAACTCGTCAGTGGTTTTTACTAGCAGGAAACTCATAATTAGGGTAATTTTGAGATGAACGCAGTACTAGTTAAATTGATTGGACCACAGAATGAACTAACGTAGGACTAGTTAATTCTGTGAAGTTTAGGGTTTGGTTGAGTTGTTCTCTAGTTTAACTAGTCTTCCCACAGAAGGGTTGACTGGAAACATGCCTGTGCACAATGTTCGAACTACTAGCCTAGTTATTTTAGATGGGAAAATGACTTGAGTGGACTGGAGTAATGAGTATAAACAGGGTTTATTTGTTAAAGATGTGGGCTGGTAATGTTTCATGTTTTCTAACAGTTTAATTTGGTTGTTTTTGTGATATTACAAACTAGGATTATTCAGAGTTTAGCCTTATGTAGTTACGAGTTGAACAAAGATATGACCCTTTTTAACTAGCAGGAAACTCATGATTACAGTAATTCCAAAATGAGCACAGGACTAGTTTAAGCTTTGGTTAAGTTGAGTTGTTTTTCTCTAGTTTTGATGGAGAACATGCCTGAAGCAAGTTGTTTTAATTGGCAGAAATAATAGGGTATCATGGGTTAGTTAGTATAAACAGAGTTTAGTGGTTAAAGATCTAAATAACATGTAGACTTTTCCAAGTTGTTCAGTGTTAAACTGGGATTAACCAGAGCATTTCCAACTGGTAATTACAAGTTTTTACTAGCAGGAGGAAATTGATAATTCTGACATAATTCAACAGGAGTTGTTCGGCATTGGTTTTAAGTTGTTGATTTTTTTTCTGATTTAGTTTAGTTGAGTTGATCTTCTCTAGCTTTAATGGAAAAGGTGTCTGAGACATGAACAGATGTTTAATCTGCAATGCTAGTTGTTTTAGATGGGAGAACAAAATGGGCATATAAATATTTGCAAGCAATTTTCCATGCGGATTTATAAAAAATAAACGTTGTGTAAATATGTACGCACCGTACAGATATTCTAGACCGTGTGTACAAACTCTTTTTCATGTAGTGAAAACATTAAGGTGTACACAATGAGTTTAAACTTTTTTCATGGCGAAACCAACATTTACATTTAATATTCCACTCTCATTAATGGAGATTAGCAATGAAATTATAAAAAGTCATTACGCAGAAGTTAAACAAAAATAGGTTGTATGAATTAAGACATATAGTTGATGTTTTTTCCTGATTTAATGACAGCAGATTGCTATAGGCGTGCAAAAATTCATATTATTTGGATTATGCATGGAACGATATGAAGATGAGGCTAGGTGTTCTTAGCTCCATATATGGTCATTTCTGGAGGAGTCAGGGTGGAGATGCACACACCCACGATCTTAAATTAATATACATCTGAAGACTTTTAGGATGATATATACTGAAAAAAGAGACCCCTGGACTGGTAACTGGTAATGTGTAGTGGTTGCTAACTGTTCTATTATGGTCACAGTGGTTAACTGGGATTAGTCTGAGTGTTTCCAACTTGTAATTACTTGTGGTTTTTACTAGCAGGCAACTCATAATTAGGGTAATTTCAGTGAGATAAGATTAGGATGTGGTTTAGTTGAGTTATCCAATCCGGTTTTTGATGGGAAACAGATTGGAAATGATTCTGCTGGTTATGTTAGATGGGAGAAATGAGTCGAAGGGATTGGAGTAGTGACTGTAAACACAGGTTTAGTCTGTAGGTTACAGATCTGAGCTGGTAACTAGTAGCACGCACAAGGTTGTGAACTCCTCCAATTTTTATTTCTTTTGTAATGCCACAGAATCTAACTAGAGGTTAAGTGGTAGACTGGGATCACTCATAGCATTAACAGCTGTTAATTACACGGTTTTACCAGAAGGAAACTTGGTAAGAATCCAGGATTAGTTGCTCGTGTGAAGATTGAGATTTGGTTTACTGAAGTTATTCTTCTCTAGTTTTAATGGGAAGCGCGTCTGAAGCACGAGCAGGTCTCTAAACCACCCTGCTAGTTATTTTAGATGGGAGAATCGACTCGTGTGAGCCAGAATTATGGATGTGATTTGTTAATATGACACCCAGCTGTCCAACACTGTCAAATATAGTCTGTTTGCTCATCTTCCAAACCGGTTTGACCCTCCAGTGTCTCTGTGCTCTGGTTTATGGCCCTCGGTGGAAGTGCTGTTGTGGAGGATGTGCTCCTGACCCGTTTGCATTGGTCATCTGTTAATTAGTTATCTGAGGCGGTGGGAGGTGGTTAGCGCCGGTTGTAAATGTAGCCGCAGGTCGTGTAGTCTGTGATGAGGTCAGGAGGTCATCATCGAGTCGTCCGTCACGTCTCAGAGCTCAGAGGACGACAGGAGCGTCAGACGAGTTGTGTTTTAAACAGATTCACAACATGCAAACACTCAGAGGTTTAGCTGAAAGACAGGAGCATCATCCCACAGCAGATTTGTTTGTTCATTTATTTAGAAAATAAACGTTAGTATTTTCTTTTATTTAAATTATTATTATTTTGTAAAAGATATAAAAAAGAGAAAGTGTACAAATATATAATTAATATGAAACAAGAATGGGATATTTATTTTATTTATTCATTTTTTTCATCTTGTATTTAAAAGAAAATAGGTACAAAAATGTACAAAATGTTTTTCATAAAATATAAAAAAACAGTATTATTTAAATAATTATTTTATATTTTATTATGATAGTTTTTTGTGTGAGTGCATGCGTGTGAATATATAAAAAAAATTTATTTTTACATTTTGTTACAAAAAAATTAAAAATGTTTTTTAAATAAAATATCAGAAAATAGTGTTACTTTAATAATTATTTTATATTTTCTTTTAATATTTTGTGTGTGAGAGTGTACATGTATATATGTATATATGTATGTATATATATATATATATATATATATATTATATATATATATATATTGTTAGTTTTATATTTTGCTACAAAATGTAAAAAGTTTATATGAAAAGGAAATATTTATTTATTCTGTTCATAGTTTACTACATTTTACCCTTCTAACTTTATTGTAACCTTCTTTTTGAAAGAGATATTTAATCATTTACATAATAAATGATAGACAGCACATTCTCTCATTTTTTAATTAAAATTAAATTTATGCATTTAGCAGACGCTTTTATCAAAAGCGACTTACAGTGCATTCAGGCTATCAATTTTTAACTATCATGTGTTTTAGCATATTTATTTGTAGCATTTGATTCGATGTTTCACATCTAAAAATGTTGCTAAAAGTGAAGTGTGTAGATTCATTTACTTAAAGTGTCCAGAAGATGCCAGAATTAGTTTTAGATAATATTTTATTAAACATATACTTCTTTTCATTTACATTTTCAGTACTTTTTTGTATATTTTGCTAACTTTTTTTTACCAGTTTTCCAGCATGAAATTGAAATTCATGCTTTGAAATCAGATTCAGATTCAGATTCAGCATCAGATCTGCAGTTCTCGACCGTCATGTGTTGATGTTCTTCTCCTGATGTCTGATTGTTGACAGCATCTGTCCACATGAACGTAATAACCTCAGGACAGATGTTCACGAACGTCTGACAGTGACCTCGCATGACCTCTGATGATATTACACATGTACAGTTCAGGGTGAATCTCATCAAAACATTATCACAGATGTGATACTGATACTGAATATGACACTCAATATTAATTATATTGTATTATATTTATATAAATTAAATTTAGTGTTTATATACTATATATATATACCATAACACATGCATACTTTACAGTTATAAAACATTTTGTTTTCTCATTACATTCATTGCATCACTGTTAAAAGCATTTGGAAATCATGTTTTTCATTATCATCATTTATTGCCAATTTTTTTTACTGTTTTCAACATGCAATCAGTTTCTGAATATTTCTGTGCTAGTTTTGGTTTAGTGATGAATGTAAGCCAGTGTACTCATGTATCATCATTTACCGCGGTGTCACGACTCTTTCTTTGTTGTGCTGGTTAGTGAGCATCATCTGTTGGTCGTGTCTGAACATGTGTGTGTGTGTGTGTGTGTGTGTCACTGCTGTACTCTCAGGGATTTGTGGGATTTGTGAGGGAGTGTTATGTCATCTTTCCACCCCTCAGGCTGCGATCGGATGTGTTTAGCTGTCAGAAATCTTCCTCGAGATCCCTCTGAATCTCTGCTGAGCGACGTCTTCCTAATGTCAGGCTTTTACGCTCTCCTGCTGTCGTTCAGACCGCACACACGTACTCCACGTCTGTCAGCCGTCTGTTCCTCACACAGATCTGTCCTGAGACTTCATGATAGTTTGATAGGGATTTGAGCTTGACCTCGCTTGTTCCTTTAATTGTTCATCATTTGATTCAATAGCAACATAGTTTGTATGAGCTCACACTATGTTGTGTCATTTATTTATTATTGATAGAATTTAACAATAATTTGTATTAATTTAGAGTATTTTAATGTACTTTTTTTGCTTTAATGAATTAATTAATTTATTTTAATAATTTTTATACATAAACTTTATTCTAAAATTATTTTTTGTATTTATTTATTATTATTATTTAAAGTTAATCTCAGATTTTTTGGTTGTCGTTTGTGGGTCATTTGTTAATTTAATTGTTTTGATTTATATTTATTCATTATATATTTAATAATAATTTGTATTCATTTTAATTATTTTAATGTTTTTACCGTTTATGTAGAATTAGTTATATTTTTCTATATATTTTTTATTAATTAATTAATTTTAAGATTTATTTATTAATTATTTTTTAAATGAATATTTTTTTATTTTAGTATTTTTTCTTTTCAATCACTCAATCACATGATTTTTAAAATAATTTTGACCTTCTTCAGTCTCAGTGGTAGAGCATTGAGTTTTGTTAGAGCAAAGAGTCATGGGTTCGATTCCCAGGGAACACACATACTGGTAAAAAAATTTATAAAAAAAAGTAAATCCTGAATGCAGTGTAAGTCACTTTGTATAACAGCATCTGCTAAATTCATAAATGTGAATGGAAATATCTGCACAAGTATTTGCGGAGCTGAAAGGTCACGCTGTGGGAGAGATGTGTTTCTGAGGGAATCCGAGCAGTTTATCCAGGATAAAGTAAGTGAGTGTGTGTAATGATGACAGTCTTCACTGCGTTCATGTCAAAGATGTTTCCATTGGTTCAATCAGACCCAAGCGTGTTTCCACTTTCCACTGTTTTTGTCGGATGTTTTCCGTACAGCATCATAAAGCTCGCTTCTGTTCGGAATGTTTGCAGGAATGTGGAATTCTGTGTTTGAACGTGTTGCCGTGGTGATGACCTGTGATTCTAGAGAAGGGTTTATGCGGCTGTCAATCATAATGCCTCATTACTTATTATTCACTTTTATTTCTTATACATTTAACATTAATTTCTATAATTTTGATTGATATAGTATTAATTGATATTTATATAGTATGAAATGGTATATACATTTTTATTTATATAGTTTATTTTAGTATTAATATTATTTAGCTAATTTTTATTTATTTATTTTAACATTCGTATTTTATTTTATTTTTTCAATTTATTTATGCGGTTCATGTGTATTTAATTTATTTTACTACACATTTATATTAATTATTTCTTTTAATATTATGTATTAATGTATTTCGTTTTATTACCTTTATTTTAATTTTGTCTTTACTTAATTATAATTCTTTTTTAATTAAATAGGCTAGTGTTATGATATTTGTAGTGATTGTGGCCTTCAGTTATTGTTTTATTTTAATTATTTATGATTTATTTTATATTTATATGATATTTATTATATTTTCAGTTTAATTAAATTGAATATATTATAATGTTAAAATAATTAATATTTTAGTTTACACATGAGTATTATATATATTACTCTTTTTTTATTATTATTTTTGTTATTTCAGAAATGTTCTTATTTGTTTCTTTGTAAATATTACCCAATAAATGGTTTATTAAAGCAATATTCCAGGCAATACTCGAGGTTAAATCAGTGAAACTAAAATGGTTTTCTAAAACCAGGTTTGTAGGTGTGTTCTTTCCAGGATTTCTCACTCGTCTGATCACTTAAACCAAACGTTGTGGTGATTGTGTGGTGTTTTTCCTCAGATCGGCTCGTTCACGACCCACAGCGGTCAGTTCTTTCTGGAGCCGCTGCTGAGCGCTGATGGAGAAGAGTATGAGGAAGAGCACAACAAACCTCACCTGCTCTACAGACACGAGTCACATGACCCTCAGCCGTGCAGCGCCTCAGGTAACACTTCAGCTTCATCAACTCCTTCAGCAAGTGCATTCACACACTATATATATATATATATATATATATATATATTTAAAAAAGCGATTGAAAAAAAAACACCAGCTGTTGTTGCCAGAATTTTACCATAAAAAAATATGGTAGCAACATTTGGGGTTTTACCGTTTTAACTTCAATTTACATTTAAATACCGTAATTTCATTAACTGATATATGCCGACGTATTGAAGTATAGAAACCTGTTTTGTAGCCATCACAAGCAGCTTTTAAATATTAAACGCATATAGAAGGTGCACAGTGTCATTCACACAAACACTAAACGACTTTCTTGTGACGCACATCAAACTGAAATAATGCAATAAACATTAATTTAACAACATTCTGTGTAACATACTACACTAATGTACACAACTGTACATACAAAACATAGTTATTTTAACAAAGAAACATCAAATTTGAAATGTAATGCAGGGAATTCTGGGAATGTCAATTTACGGTTATTTACTGTAAATTGTTGTTCACTCCCAAAAACGGTATAGTTCCGTAAAATAACATGTAATCTCCAATACAGTTTTTTTACGTATATAGTATGGGGAACTGATACCGTTAACCATTTTACAGGTTTTTGCTGTAGCATTTTACAGTATTTTAATAAAATTCACAGTATTGTTTCACAGTGCATCTGTGTGGCTTTGCTTGTGGAAACTCAGTGTTTCTCTTCTCAGCGGTGTGGTTTAAGTGTGCTGGCGTGTGCTTTGCCATCGCTGGTAATGTGCGGATTAATGTCTTCTTTATGAGCCGCTTATTGGAATTCTTCATCTAATGAAAGTAAATGAACTCCAGCCGCTCCACAACTCTGATTTAAATTAATCAGACGCTTTGCTGGAATAACCAACCATATTAGATACCCCCATGTAGTATGGTTTTAAAGTGATAATGCACACAATAATATTACTTTTGTCATTATTTACTCACTTTTGTGTCTTTCAGTCCTTTATGCTTCTTTAATTGGTTCATATGAGTTGTGTGCTATTTTCTGTAAGGCTGTAACTTTTTCCAAATGTCTTAAATGTGGATCTATGCTTCATGCAAACTTCAAAAGTCCTGAAATATAAGGCATGTGTTAAATGAATTGCTGTTATGATAAAGATCAGAAATTAATTGGTTTTGAGGCAAAAATGCCATTAAAATGAACAAAATTTCCACCCAAATTCAAGGTGACAGGGTGAAAAATGCCCCATTGCAATTCAAATTAATATGATTTAAGGCGGGTGTACACAGTGCGAATTCGGATGGTCGGAAGATCGTATGTCCATGCACACGGCACGAGTGAGTTTATCTGAAAACCGTACGGACGAGATGATATACGACACGATTTTACAACCTGCGAATTCCAGAAGCAATCACACGAAGTTGATAGGCGTGTTCGACTTGAAGCAGCGCTGCACGCACAGAAGGATCGCGAGAGCGATAAGCGAGCACATCCAATGCATTTGAATCGCTCTCGCGGTACTTTGATGTCATACAGGTGATCATTCTGTGCGTGCAGCGGTGCCTCAAGGGGAACGTGCCTAATATAACTGCTCTCCCTCTCTCATAACTGCATATAAAATATTGATACGAGCCGTGACTGTGTCCTACACGTACAGGTTATTTTTCAGCAATAGGAAACCGGGACGTTTGGTTACCCTGTGTGTGTGTTCTTGTATATGGTTTATAAATATCTGAAATGGGTATTAAAATGAAAACATGGTTTGTGAGGACAATTACTGTGCTCTCGTAAACCAAATGGCTTTTAAAAAAAATAGTATACGGTGTTTAATTAGAAATTTTAAACATGCATTTTTCGTGATGGATAGAGGTAGTGTATGGGGATATACAGTATAGAATACCGTTACATCTATGGAGAGTCCCGTGTACTACATATGCGTGTGTGAGAGAGAGAGCGAGAGACCTAAAAAGCATGGTACATGTTGCTAGAAACATCATACAGCACTCGCTGTTCTTGTCAGACTTCAGCGAGTTTATCCTCCTGTGTTTATCCTCCACCGTGGTGCTGCCGTCTTTGTCTTCTTCTGGTTTTCCTAGTTTGTGATTGGTCAACTTCAGATAAATCAACAAATCGGCTCGTTCAAACTCACACATGTCACAAATTCAAACCGATAGCTCACAAAATTTTTATACATGTTTAAAAATGATCGGGAGGTCGGGAAGTGCTCGTAAGCCACTCTGCTCGGCTCGTAATTCATCGCAAATGATACGAGCCGCGACTATACAAGAATACGCGATTTCCACACGACTGAAAAAAATCACATGCAAACTCGTACGACAGCAAAAATCGCACCCTGTACGCCCGCCTTTAGACTTACTTTACAATTTTGTAATATTGTATGTATATTTTATAAATATTAAAAACTAAACAGTTTTTATTTAAAAATATTTTATATCATTTAGTATTTTTTTATTATGGATTATTTATTTTATTTACTATGCATTTTCATGTGTTATATTTTAATTTTAATTTTAATTTAGTTTATCATTTATATTATTCATTATTTTTTTCTGACTTTTTTATTTTTTATTGTTTATTGTATATTGTTTATTTACTGTTTATTTACTGTTTATTTATTTAGTATATTTATTGCTATTCTCAATTATATATATTTTTTGTGCTCTATTTATTTATTTAAATTTACTATTTATTTATTTTAAATTTATGTTTACATTTGTGTGATTATGATTAGTTTCTCTGCAAAT
>NW_020526561.1:0-2500 GCF_003368295.1 Carassius auratus | reverse complement strand
TGATGATGTCATAGCGGTGAGGTTCTCTCAGCCAATCAGAAGGCTGCATTAGTGTGTCAGTCTGAGGTTTTCCCCTCGGCTTCTTCTAAACGTTCAGCTAATAGACGAGCAGATCATACCCCGAATCTGAAGACCTGCTGTGTTTAAACTGGTTAGGACATCCAGAGCAGGATGAACCCTCAAACATGACTGGTTTCTCACTATATTGGCAGCGCAATGGTTTGTGGGTATTTTGGACTGACCAGTGTCTGTGTTGTCTGTGCCTTCAGGTCGCTGCGATCTACAGAGACCCCAGTGTAGGAAACCTCATCAACATCATGATCGTCAAACTCATCGTCATACACAACGAACAGGTATCAATATCACCATAACAAAACTGTCTCGATATAATCGTGATCACAGGACGATATGAAACGAAAGTTGTGTTTTGGTCATCATGCTTTAGCACAGTGTCGAATCCTCTTTAAACTTCAGCTACAAGTCAGTTTCACATTTTTCTGACTTAAGTTTTCTTAGTTAAGAAACATTGGTTGGAGCTCTTAATTTAGAACTCTTTATATCGCAATAAATATCGTACCGTGGACTTCATATCGCGATAATATCGTATGGTGAGATTTTAAGTGATTCTGATATCGTTTCATTCCTAGTGGCGTCTCTTTAAGATCTCAGCTGAAGACTAGAGTAATCTCTCATTTGGAGCTCAACAGTGTCTCAAATTGTTATAAAAGTTTTAAAAATAGTTTTAAAAATGCTGAGTAAATCATCAGTGTTGGTAATGCTTATTGCTGCATAGTGTTTCACATTCAAAATACAATTTATAAATACATTTAATTAATATGAATAAAATATGCAATTTTAATTTAACACAGTAATCAATTTGAAAGTACAAATTTAACTATTTATTTGAATTAAACACTTTTAAATAGTTAAACAATTTATTATGTGCTTGGTATACTGCATCCTGTTTCACATAATTTGTTTTTATTTGATTTTTTCTTAATTTTGCTTTGACTCAATATCAGAGTTATTATAGTTAATTAAAATAAAACCATGAAGAAACATACATCTTTTCATTACTCAAAATAAAATGTTAACCGAATTAAAATAAGAATGACTTTTATTTTATTTATTTTTTAAGATATTTTGTAAAATAACTACATTTTTTAGTTTTTTTCTTGCTCAACTGACACATAGTTTAATATTCAGGTTTTTAAACATATATTTTCTCCTTTTTGACTATTTTGACTTCTCCTCAAACCAACAAAAAAGTAAAATAAATCAATCAATAAAAAATAGTTTGAATAAACAAAATATCTTTTTATGTATTTCTTTTCTTTATATTTTAAATTTGGTTATTTATAAATGGGTTTGTTTTCTCTTTTTGACTTTCATCAAACTGTCAAAAATGCATAAATTGAACAGTTGAACATAAAAATATCAGTTTTCTTCATGCCAGAATAAAAATGGATGTTTGAATATGATGGGATACTGAGAAGATAATTTCAAGTCATTTCTCATCAAGCACTCTGAGCTCCTTCACATTCATTTCTATATTATAAACACATGACGACTAGAACTTCAATCTAAACTTTGTTGAAATAATGCATGACGTGTCGTGAGACCTGAGAGCGCATCATCCGAGCCGTTATTCCTCTGTAGTTAATGGGTTTGTTGTTTTCCTCAGGAAGGGCCGAATATAAACTTCTACGCCACTGCCGACGCTTCATAACTTCTGCATGTGGCAGCAGAGTCACAACGTTTTGGACGACAGTCACCGGGTCATCACGACACGGCGCTGCTCATCACCAGGTGACCTGAGCTTGACCTTTGACCTCATGACCTCTGCCTTCTACAGTGTGCTTCTGTTTGAGCTTGAGCGTTTGCATAAACACTCTTATGGGATGTGTGTTTGTTTCTCAGGGAGGACATCTGCCGAGCAAAGGACAAGTGTGACACGTTAGGTGAGATTGCAACCACTGGCCCTGATCACATTATTACGGCTGTTTTATGATGCAGCTGGATGACAGACTGTTTCCCACAATGCAACTTTCATTTTTTGCTGAATTGAACATTAGTGTTGTCATGTACATCAGTACTTGTTGCTGCATAGAGTTTCATATTTCATTTTTAAATAACATTAACATCTTTTTTTTTAAACAAGTGCCAAAGTATAATTATTTTTAATGTATTATTGTTATTATTGTTGTTGTTATTATTATTTATAATATTTTTTTCACAAAAAGTTAGTGAATGTGAAAAATATTCTATTCTATTTATTCTTTCTAAATTAATCAATATTTTAAATATTTTTATGCTTTTTGACTCATTATTTAATCATGCTGCCAAATGTTTTTACTGCCAAACAATAATAATTTTATTATTACTAGTTTTACAAAATAATACAAAATAATGATTTATTTTCTTGCTGTATAAAGCATTCATGCATACACTCTTGTAGGTCGTTACAAAAATGCTTTTTGCTGCATACAGGTTAAATTAA
>NW_020526558.1:0-132939 GCF_003368295.1 Carassius auratus | reverse complement strand
CTGTGGGTGGTTGTTTTGGAAGAGCACAGGGTACCTTCAATCACTGATACAGAAGCAGGACATTAGCATAAAGGGCATTCGTTCGTCTTACCCGATCTGAGCTGTTTGAGTCGTCCGTTACTTGTGCTGGGGTCGATGGGAAGGAAGTCTTTGAACCAGGTGATTTCCGGATCAGGGTTACCGCTCGCGGCGCAAAGCATGGTAGCCGTGCGGGTGCGCTCCACCACCTTCAGCTGTGGGCCCATGTCAATGTTGGGGAAGCCAGCAGGAAGTAGGTCCTCTGTAGAGAAAACATTGAGTTTTGAGACAAACAGGTGGACCATTAGCTACCAGTTATCTACTTGAAAACTCCTACCAAACAAGATTCTGGAAGAACCAACTTGGCCTAGAATAAGCAACTTGGCCTGTTGGGGTGGACATATAGAGCAGGTGTTTCTATAGGGCTGGTGTCCTGAAGAGTTTAGCTCCAACTTGGCTCAACACACTTGCTTAAAAGTTCTAGCATGCCCAGGTAAGACATTGATTAGCGGGTTTGGGTGTGTTTAATTAGGGCTGGCGCTAAACTCTGAACCACCATGTTTGGAGACCCCTGATATGAAGACAATAAGCGGATATTTAGATGGCAATAAACTACTCGGAAGTTGCTACGAAGCCAAGTTTCTGGAAGAACTAACTTGGCCTAGAATGGAGACAAGTAGGCACTCTGTTGGGGTGAACATATAGAAGTTTAAAAGCGAGCCACTGGATATTCGGATGCTGATAACCTACTCAAAAGTTGCTGAGAAGCAAGTTTCTGGACTAACCAACTTGGCCTGGACATGAGCAAGTAGCCATCGGTTTGGCTAGGACCTGTTTCCTTCAGGGACCCTAAGGGCGACTTGCTAAGGGATAATCAAACATTATCATAGCAAAGCGCACCACTGAGCTGTTGCTCACATCGTCATACATATCATTCGAGTCCTACAGATCCGAGTCTACATTACTAGCGACAGAGCCGTTTAATCGGGGCAAGCAGTGGTGACATTTCACCCCCGGTTCCTCCATAGTTGTTTACGGCACTGAGTCAATTCGAAGAGACAGCTGACACACAAACACACAATAGATTTTGACAATTCAGCCCTCTTGCTCTTCAACCGAATCCAGTGTGGCTGATGCCTGCTGTTGTAGGCCAACATAAGCCTTCACGCTCTTCAATGGATCTGCTGTAAAGACAATGATGGATAAGGCGGAGTGAAAACCTCTCACTGCTTTGACCTGATGTGACTCACACGCTGGCAGAGAAAATCAGACACCGGTAGACTGTGCCAGTGGGCACGGGTTGGGCACTAAGTGTGAAGGTCACGTCCTTCGAACCCTCTGAGTGTCACAAAGGTGTGCCAAGGCTCATGACATTACAAGAAACCCAAGTAGTGCACCTAGTACCGGAAACTGTTGTTTTACACAGGCCTTGACACCAAAAGAAAGGATTTGAGCCAATGTTTTGTGCAGTGACCTTTCATTTCCATGTTTAATTATTCAGTGTTGGCTGGGGAAGCATTTTAGCTTCCTATCGATTATAAACCAGCGGAGATGGGATGTTTAAAAGTTCCAGCTTGGGGGAAAGGATAGCACACAGGTACTTGTCCTTCCAAAATCAGCATTTTGGTTGAGCAACACTCTGTGCTTACTGTAATTGTGATTCACGGACGGATTATCCATGCCGTGACACTAGAATAGGATTTCTGCAAAGCACACACATTAAGCCTTTAACACAAGATGAGTAATTTGATTTGAGCTTAATTAAAGGCAGCAAGTGCTGGGGAGTTTGGACTGGTGGTGGGCGAGTGAGAGCAGTGAACAGTGTCACTGAGAGAAATGTCAAAGCAATGTAAATTACATTATAGTGAGAGAGGTCGAGACGGGAGCTGGAAATAAAGCCAGTGTGATGGTGCTAGCACTGCTTATATACACAGCATTAACAACTGCAGGCAATCGAATGCAAATGGACAGAGTGTCTATATTGTCACCGGGATGCAACAGCTGACCTAGAATCATCCACTAGGAGAGGCTCACCGCAAGCACTCCAAACTAAAGATGTCCTCTTCGGCTAATAGTAATGGAGAAGGGCTAGAAATAGAATTTGCCTTGCAGATGTACTCTTCCAACACACAAATCGGTTCAGGGTCAGTTGCTCTGGTAAAAAATGAAGGAAATCAGGCATATCCGCACCAAGAGCCCTTAGCCCTGTCCTGCCTGGCTTGCATTGATGGTGAAAAAGCCCTGGAGTTACAAATCCAGCATTCCCCACCAATCGGATCACAGGATTAGATGGCTATTGTCTCCAAAACATCTTTGTGATATCGTCACAACCAGTCGATTCACTAATAGGCTTGAGCTCTGAGGTTCTCGCTATACCTCTCTAGCACTAGCCTTGCATGCTTTCCCCCGAACAACAACTGAAAGGCTTTCACACAGATGCCCATAAGATAGAAATGCAGAATATATTCCCCCCATGCATTTCAGGTGCTGGATAGTAGCTGAGGTGTTTTTGTTCTGCACTTTGCAGAGGGCTAATTATACCCCATGATTCATTAAAATAAGAACTGGAATGCAATTACAGGCCTCGTGCTGGGTTTATATTTGGGCGGCTCTGAAGGCCGCCCCCGGCCTGACTAAGAGGCTGTTAAGGCGCGATGATAATGATGCTGTTATGATGATCAGCGTAGCGGGCCGAGTGTGTCGACCACTTTAGCCAACAGCTGCGTTTTCACCGAATCAACAGGGCACTGGAGTCGTCCCCAAACCCTCAATCCGTTAGCTTTGACACGGGCTTTTACGCTTTCTGTTATTATCTATAATTGCGTTTAATTGTAGCTTGTGATTTAATGGCATTACGCAAGTGACAGGTGCAAAGCCTCTTAACCTGAGCGGTCAGTCGGATTTGCAGATGGGCATCCATAGTAATAAGCAAATGAGTTTAGACTGATTTATGATGATCTCTGAAGCTCGTTATCTGTGCAGATTAAAAGTACACCAAAATAAATACGCAATATATATATACAGCTGTTGGTTTTTCTCTTCGAATACAACCGTTGTGACAAATAAAAGACAGATCATTATGTACACTCCTAAGACTGAAGCTTATTGCCCTTGCAGGTTAAATATTTCATATCACAGATTAAAAGTAAAATGGCTATTGCAGCTTGCACATCAAAATAAATCGGTAATATACACAGAAGTGCCGCCTTCTGCCGGGACCGTGGCATTCTTGTTAACAGCTTTATCAACCAGAGACACATTTCATAATTACATAAAGCGTTCTTTGATAAGCATGCCTTTTTAAAAAGGGCTCTCCAGCAAACACTTTCCTGCTGATAAAGGTCTCAGGGGCGGCATCAGATTCCGTAGACCTATCCTCCCATGTATTGGCTATTTTGTTATTTTCACTTACAGAAATGATTTAATTTCATCAGTTCCTTAATCAGGTTAACTGATTAGCTCTCGTCACAGCCGGAGATGGCTTTTGAAGCACAATAATATTACCCAGAACTCGGCGAGGGCTGGGCAGCCAAAAAATGGGTTACAAACCACACCGCGGGAAGAAGACGACGCGCTTTTCAAACGCAGAACTGAGATGACATTTAACTAATCTGTCGCCCCAGCTGTTGGGATTGGAGAGGCGGTCAATTTAATTTCCTGTGCTCCAAAAAACAGCCCAATTTGCAGAACATGAAGTGCGCGGATGGAAGTTTGCGTACGCACTTGATTAAGTCTGGGAGAGACACTGGTCACGGTGCTTTGGGTTCGACTGGTCTGTCACGTCAAAAAATGAAAAGCAGTGCGGCGTCAGCATGGGCTGCTGCACAGGAGACAGGGACACGAGCGCAGGGAAACCAATAATGGCCCGGGCGCGGAGAGAGAAAGAGAGGGCTGCAGGGTGGAGGCGGAAACACATAATGCTCCATTAAGGAGCGTGAATCCCATTTCTGCCTCTCTAGATACACTATCACAGCCCAGCTTCTGCGCTCGGCACCGTGTCTACTGCTACACAACAATTGGTATGCCTCAAGTTCACTACGGGATCAAGGACGCCATCTCTGACCATCCCAATTTCAAGAAGTCTCTTAAACTAGAGCAGCTAAGAAGAGTGTAAGGCCTTGGGCATTTCATTGGAGAAAATCATTCTGACATATTGAATATAAAATAAATGTATATATATGATCTTTTAACGTATATGTTCATACAATGATTTCAAATATTCCCAAAACATATCAAGTCACGGTTTGGTGGCAAAGCCTCTCAGCAGTTAGCATTGACCACATTAGCATTACAAATCCTAAAGCTTGGGGTTGACTGTTGATTTCCATCAGCATTGGTAAATCTGAAGATTTCACACACATTATGGTAATTCACAACCCCAGTCTTAATTATCGCCTCAACAGATTCACAGCTACTGCTGGTGTGTTTGTGTTTTACTAAAGGCATCAAACATAAAGCCTGACACCACAAACGCATGACTTTACCGCTTATAAAATCAAAGAGAAGTCTAAATATCACGTATAATATTAAATAAGAAAATAATACTACATGTCATTTAAAAAACTAATACAAGTGTCATTAATAATACTAAAATTATGAAAAAATAATACTAAAATAAAATGGCATGTATAAGTAAAGTATTATGTATCATGTTATAGATTTGAAAATAAGGCCACATGTAATGTATAATATTAAAAATGAACCAAAATTGCATTCATAATACTAAATAAGCCCAGATATCTCATACAATACTAAATCTAAGCTGAAGTATAATGTATGATACTAAAAGTAGAGCAAATCATTTATTTATAATATAAAACACAAACCTACTAAAATACTAAATATAAGCCCAAATATCACATATAATATTAAAAGTAAACCCAAAACAGAATATAATAATGTAGTATAATATACAATATAAAATAATAAATATAAGTATATTATCATGTATAATACTAAAAATAAGGGCAAACATCATGTTTCATACTAAAGAAACCAAAAAATCATATAAAATACTAAATAAAACCTCAAATATCATCACACAAAACACCAAACATAAGATGATTGTCATAGAAAATACTAATATATGACTAAATAGCATGTAACAAACTAATAATAAGCCCAAAAATTATGTATCATACTAAAAACAAGGCCAAATTTTATGTTTAATGAACTCAGGAAATAGGTATCACTTAATAGTTTACTTTTAAAACACAATTACATTATAAAATTCAGTAATCTCAGAATAATGCAGCATTCTTTAAAAAACATTTTGCAGTCATTTATTAATATACATTTAAAATATATATATATACCTACATTAATCACATATACGAAAACATTTGTTTTTTACCGTAAGTAAAGAAAATAATGATTATTGTTACATTAATTTTTTTCTACATGTACATAAATCACATTTACAAAAATATGTACGCTAGATAAATACATTTATAAATACTTTATAAAGTACATCATTTATAAAAAATAACTGTAAATGTTAATATATTAATGTACATTGGCCATATTTTAAAAAAACGTATTAAAAAAATTATATAATTATATAAAAAATAAATATTTGTAATGTTTAAAAAATATATATTTTTTTTATTTCAAATGTTTTTCTAAATTAAATATTTGCAAAAAAAAGGTGTTGACCGTTTAAAATAAATAAAAAGATGAATAAATAAATAAAAATATGTATGCACATTCCTAAATAAATAAATGTAATTTAGAATTTAAAACAAGCCATAGTTCTGAATTTGCACTAAATATTAAAAATTTAAATAAAAGTACTTAATAAATTAAAAAGTAACAATTATTTTTGAATTCTAGATGTTTTTTCTACATGTAAATTAAACATTAACAAAAAAAAAAATCTTCTTTCCAAATAAATAGATTAGTAAATAATAAATAAATTAATTAAATTTTGAACTTAAAAGCAAACTATTGTTTTTAGGCTCTGAATTTGTGATAAACAAACTCAGACAAACTCAGAGAAAGCAAAATGCTCCACAGAAATACAGATGGGAAATACTTGCTGTATAATTGTAAATACGAGACGACCCAGTGTAGCATCGCAGAAGCTCTGCACAAACATTTGTATTCTGTGCGCTTTTAGCCGAGCATCTAATTACAGCATCCACAGACTAAAAGGCTCGACAGGAGGCTTTTCTGTGGAGGGCAAATGGAAAAACGCCTCAATGGAGCCATTTTTATTATTGCACTTAATTGCAAACGCAGCTCGGGAGACGCCGGGACTGGAGGAAGTGAAACTCCAAACAAAGAGCCAGACAGACACCAGAGAGGAAGAGGAAGAGGAAGATTTGTGTGACGGCTTCGGAGCACGGCGTGAAGTTTAAGATGCAGCAGATGCTGGTTCGGCTCGGTGAACGCTGAGAGATGCCCTTTCAGACGCGCTCTTCTTTAAATATTAACAGCTGCTGCTGCTCGAGGAGAGATCAGTAATCGAGTCAGACATCGGCCGGAGAACATTCACATGCTGCACTACAGGAAGAGAGAGGAGCAGAACGACAAACAGAGCCCAAATACTGAGGGCTGAACAACAGCTGCTGATCAAGACTAAAAGCATCATTATATTATTAATAAAAGACAAAAAAGCTCATTTCTTTAGCTAATTAATATTCTACGATTAAACAGGCGTTTTATGTTTTTCTTCAGCAGTTAGCTAATAAATTATCATGGTTATTATTCATATTATAATACTAAATTATAAAAATTTAATATTTTAAAAAGCAGTTAACATACAAATCTCTCTTTTATTATTATTTTTTTCAATTCGAAATGTCTTTTCAACATGCACAATAAAGCCTATTTTAAAAGGTACCTTAAATGTAAGTAAAAAACAATTTTAATACAAAAATAGTACATTAATTTACAAATGTACAATATACAAATATACTTTCAACGAAAAATGCGCTCTTATTAAAATAAATGAAATATATTTTTAAATAAGTAAAGTTTCTTCCTGCATGCACTTCTAACATATTTATAAAAATGTGCTTAAAAATAGATAAATTAAGTTCATTGCTTTAAATGTACAGCTTAAAAAAACTCTTATTTTAAATAAAACAGAATAAAAAATTGCTAAATAGACACATCACAGCCAAACAAAACACAAAACAGGAGAACAACTAGATCTCCTAAAGTAGAAATTGAGAGGAACATGATTATTTCCTACTCTGAAGGACACAAACCAACCTCATCGAAGCTCCATCATCTCTCTCAGGACGAAGAGTCGTTCTCGAGGAGGTATTACTGAACGTTTGTGCTCCAGAGACGAGCGTCTGGTGCTCTTCTGCGTCCCGTCGCTCCCCGTGGCCAATCAGGCCTGATTGTGGCTCTACAGGTTCACAGGATCAAAGCAGAGTAAACTCCAGCTTCCTCTTTCCGTATCGTCCTGAAAACCCCGGGTGAAGCGACGAGGTTCCTCGAGGTGCTCCTGAAGAGACCTCATCAGCGTCGTAAACAATCGCGAGTCGCGCAGCCGTCAGACTGACAGCAGCGGCGAGGATCAAACGCCGCCGTGATCTCAGAACCGCGCGGAGAAGCTCGAGCTTTTCTACCACTGTCAATTATCTCCGCGCAACAAACAGGAAGTGAGCGGCTTGTCATCGTTAGCAGGAGTCGACGACGAGAACAGAGCCAGATCGAGTCCCAGAGCTTCACAAAGAGATGACATGTACCAAAATATAAATAAGAAACACATACACGGGAAACTTCTAAATGTATATAAATAAATAAATATGTAACTTATAAATATGTTTCTTATAATACAAGTTTCAAATAAATAGACAGATTATTATAAATAATTTTCCTTTAAGTTTATAACATATTTCCTATATGTTTATAATACATTAATTAATTATGTAATTTTATTTTACCCAACATGTTTTTCATGCATATATAAAAAGCGTGTACCTTTAAAATGGATATATCTTTCTTAAAAATAAATATGCTTGAAATTTTCTAAATTTTTAAACATACATTAAGCACATTTACAATATATCTTCATGTTCATCATGAATAAATAATTGCATAAATCACTAGTGAATGAATGAGTAGTAAAAAACATTTCTAAATATATTTAACTGAAAAAACGAATTAAATAAAAATTATCAAATACATGTGCAGTGAACAAATTCGAAAATAATTTGAGATTAAATAAAAAAACGTACAAACATTTGACATTTTTATTTGATATTTAAAAAATAGCATTAAACAGGAAGTGTGCAGTGTGTCATAATTAGCGGCGGACATTAGCAGGAAGGCTTTATAAACAGAGGGCATATACTAGATGACAGTCTCGCGTTTTCACCGAAAACCGAAAATGGATCGCGTGAATAAACTTGCGAGAAAGTCCATGCATTTGCCAGTACAACACAACTGAGAGAGAAAGGACTCGAGTCCAAGCGCTTCTCACTGTCATACAGTAAACACCAATAAAAACAATAAAAATTGTACATATAAAACGTCAATATTTTGTCAATTTACCATTATCTTTTTTGATGGCAACTTATTTTAGTGAAATATTTATTTTAAATTACAATTACAATTTAGATGACAAATATTAAACTGATATAAGTAAATATTTCAATGTCCTATACATTCATTTTTACAGTAAAATGTACATTAATGCAGTATTTAGTCCTCTTCATCCTAATGTGATGTGACAACTAAATATTTAGTCAATTTTACCATTAATAAAATGGCAAAAAATGGCATAACTAATAAATAAATAAATTAAATTCACATAAATGTATTTTTAAAAAAAACTGTTAATGGATAAATTAAATAAAACACTAATTTAATAAATTAAATTAATTTTAGTCCTCTTCATCCTAACGATATGGTATGTGATGAGACAACAAAAATGTGCAAAATTATGTCAATATTTATTTCAATTTTTAACACTAAAATGCCATAAAAATAGCATGACTAATAAATAAAATAAAACACTAATTTCATATATTAAAAACAAGAAATATATTGTGTAAGTAATAAAAAAAATATAGGCTAAATAATATAATATAATATAATATAATATAATATTTGTTATATGTTTAACAAAAAATAGTTAGAGATTGATTATTACATACTTTCACAAAACATTCATGTTTTAAGTTAACATGTTACTACAACAACATAAAAGTACTATATACATATTACTCATATACGGTTAAAAGATCAGCTCCAGAACCCAGTCTTGCCACAGTGCTAGCGGTCAGTCACTTGTGTAACTGGACTCTGTGTGCTCTGCTAACACGGGTCAGTGCTAATTACCGGCTCATATTGAGCGAACGCGGATCAGCCATAGACAGAGAGATTATTCGGAGAGGAGGATCAATAGACGGCCGGTGTTCGCCGGACCTTACACACACCGGACACTAGAACAGCAGGCTCAGCTCTGGCTCATACTCTGGGCGTCTCAGTGACAGACACACACTGAAGAAAGCTGTGGCCTCAGGCGACTTTTCCCTGCTGGACGCAGCGGGGACGCTAATCAGCTGTGCTCTTTTACTCCAAATCACTCTTGGCAGGGCTTTAAGAGCACACTGAAGCTAACACCCACAATCCCCTGGGGCCCGGCATCCAATGCTGTGGTTTATCAGGTGTGTGGAGAGACACCTTTCATAACCGGACAACAAATACAATGGTAATTACATTTCTGAAGTATATTGATTCGGCATCTTTATACCATTTCAAGCTGCTTTTGACACGACAATCGGAAGTTGCATTGAATTAAACTGTTGCATTTTACAATAAGATAAAAAAAACTATATAAATAAATAATCAAATTAACATATATATATATATATATATATATATATATATATATATATATATATATATATATATATATATATATATATATATATATTTATTATTATTATTTTTATTTTCCTGTCAAATAACAGAGTTCCTTTGGAAGTCTTCAGCTTTTAAGAACTGTCAGGTTTTCCTGGAGAGGGCGGAGCTAATGCACAAGCAGTAATCTCATTGGCTGGCGCTCACCTATCATCATCCCTGTTTTGAATTCAGCAAATCAGTTCGAGCGAACACAGACAACGTGATGAATATTCATGACCCAACAGCTCATTATTCGTTAGCGCATTTTATATTGTTATTAGTAGTAGAATTCGTAGTAGAATTGCTATCTTATAAGTATTATTTTTATTTCCCCCCCTGAGTCCAGTTAAAATGACAAATATGCATTCATACATGGTTATTATAATTACTACATTTCTATCATCATATAATGCTTACTTTTTATGATATCCTATATATCTATACATATCAAACATTTAATTTAAGTCTCGCGAATAAACTTATAAATTTACTTGCCAAAGTGTCCACAGAGGGTTGCTTATTGTATAGTGTAATTAATTATGAATTTCATTTCTATAAATTTAATTGAATATTATAATTGTATTAACATAAAATTCTACAAATTAAAATCATGCGAATAAATGTACTTAATTTGTTATAATAATTTAATTTAGCATAATAAAATTAATGTATTAAATAATTTTAAACTATTATTGTTATTGCTATGTATTACTTACATTTTTATTAACTATTATTATAATATTAATTACTATTAATAAATGATTTATATGTTTATATTATTATGATTATTATATTAATTCAATAAACTGTACGTAATTAATACATGAATTAAATGAATTATTAACTACATCATGATCATTATATGTATTATTATTATTATTATTATCATTATCATCATTTTTATTATTAAATGTCAGTGGAAAAGGGAAAGTTGAATTATTTACAATTAAATTAATTTATAATTGTAAATTATTATTATTATTATTATTAATATTATTATTATATATTCCATAAAAATAAATAAAATATTTAGAATATTTTTAAATTGTCTCTACACACATACATTAGTTCATTACTTAATACATTAATTACACTTAATATAATAATAATAATAATAATAATAATAATATAATTTAGAATATGTTAAATTATTATTATTATTATATTATGTTATATTAAATGTCAGTGGAAAAGGCGAAGAGAGGGGCAGAGACTTGCAGAAAGGAAGAGAAAGCTGTAGGGAAAGGAACAGAGATGGACAGCAAGATTACTCTGAGGATCAGAGACGATGGTACAGACTGAGCTGGTTTCTGCACAGCAGCCCGTATCAAATCTGTGAGCCACAGAAACGTGCGAGACGGTGAGATTTCTTCAGAATAGAGGAGTCATGAATCCAGCTCGGCTGTATGGATCCACAAAGTGCTGAGTGTATCTGATCAGAAGCAGCGACACTTCAAACCAGACGCCGAGAGAGAAAAGTGACATTAAGATTCCTCAAACTGAGCTTGAGTGGGATAAACGAGACAGGGGTGAATTTAGAAATGGCAGAGCCAAAGCTGTGATTAAAAAAAATGGCTAATAAAAGGGGTTCGGCGGCGAGCGCCGGGGTCAGAACAGTCCAATTAAAACCGTGCGAGGAGCGGCTGAACAAACGCGGCTCGTCCTGCAGGGTAGCAGCCAATTAAACGCGTCTGATCAAACGGCATGAGCTGCGGTGAGATCATCCTCTCTGGCACTCGGCAGTGCTAACGAGTTCCTGCGCACAGAGTTTGAAGGAGGAAGGGTCACAGCGCCAACTCTGGAAGCGAAGGATGAGATTAGAAGAGGTGAAGAAAGCAAGGCAAACTGACGAAGAGATAAGAATACTGTCTACTTAGGCTTCTACCTTCTAATAAAGCACTGATTTGGGACGTTCTTCATAGGGAGCAACTCAAATGCAGCTCCCAGCCCCAAAATGACTACAATTGAGCTTCCATTAGCATGCTACGAAGATGAGCACAACACACTAATAATTATCAAAATACATAGCACACATAATTATGAGGTAAAAGAATGCACTTCTAACCATAGGCCTAGCTGCTTTGCATCGATTCTCTATCCACAAACGATGACTAAAGAGTTTCCCGCTAGCATGTTGCTAAGCTAACATCACAACACTCTAATACGCATCTCAACGCATAGCATACACAATAAAGTCAAAAATACTACACTCGTTACCCTAAAACTTAATGCTTTGCATTAATTTTATCCATCTACAAAGAAATGGCACCAGTTTTCTGCTAACTAAGCTAGGCTAACGCTAACAAAATACATAAAACACACAAATATTAGCTTAAATAGTGCACTTGTAGCCTTAAACCTAAATATTTGTCATAATTTTATCAATCTACAACAGATTACGCAAGTTTTTCACCAACATGTTGCTAAGCTAACAATATAACATAGCAGGTAAAATAATGCACTTGTATATCTAAACCTAGCATTTTTCTCAGTCATATCGATCCATTACTTTGTCCACTGAGCCTGCTGCAATGCATTCTGTGATCGTCTTATCCACAAAATACAGCTAAAACTAGGCAACCTTTACAAAAGCCTTAGCATCTGGAGTTAGCCTATGACGTTGTCTAAAAAACAGAAGGTAGTGGAAAAGAGCTAATGTTTTGGGAAGGTGGTCTGACACCTTCGGATTTGGGGTTGCATGATGCCAAACCAGTGGCTGTGTGGTCCAGCGTTCCCGCTCTGATCTTCTTTTGGCCAGCACTCTAAACCCAGCGCTCTCACAGCACGTCCAGGGCCAAGCTAAGGCCAGACACACCTGAATGTGTAAAGAAGCGTGCGAGCGTCTAACACCTTGCAGGGAGCGAGCAGATGGCGAAACCTGGGCTGTTGTTGGTGTTGGATTCTGTGAAGTGCTAGCTCTGGGTCGCTGGTGGACAAGACTGCCAAGAAGGGCTGAAAGCCAGGGTCAGAATGAAAAGAAAAACAGCGAGGCTACAAGAGAAGAAAGCTGGAGGAGGGGAACGAGGGTTGGGCGCCCGTAGTGGCACAGAGGAGAAGCAGCAGCGATGGCTGCAGGTGTCTTCGCCTCGGTTTTCTCCGAGACTCCTCCAAGGACTCTCAGAGGACTCTGCGACATGGTGCAAAAGCAGATGGCACATCTTAAGCATTCTGCTCACTGTTCTTGTGGGCAGCCAGAAGGCAGCTAAAAACAAACCTAAGCCCCTGGAAAAAGCACCGGGAGATTTACAACAAAGCCTTCCTGTGTTTTCACTGCCTCCGGCGGGCAGACACACCCTGAAAACGGCAAGGTGACTGGGTACTTAATGAAGTCACCGGCTTCAGAGCCCGGCCAGGGACAAAATGAAAGAAGAGCCCAGTGAGACCACAAATTGCAGCAGCAATGGTGGACAGTTTAATTGAGTTTGATTGATGTCCACGCTCAAGTTCTGGAGCAGAGGCGCTCTCCTCTGGGAGCGTGCAGACACATGTGCAATTCTTTGTACGTGTGTGTGCTGGGCTTGCTCTTCTGATAAGGTTCGATGTAAATGCGGGCCCACAGCAGATGGGGATGAGAGAGCGAAAGGGGGGAGCAGCCGTTTTTTTTCCCCCATAGTGCTACCGCCTGTGTTCCTTCCTGAGCCGCGTGGGTCTTGCCAAAGCCAGGATTTTCATGTAAAACTGGGCTGCCTACAAAAACCCTCAGTTTGGGTTCGGGCCCAGGAAGAAGCCTGCAAGCTGCCTGCTCCAGCGCTCGGCATTGACAAGGCAGATGGCTAGACCTCAACGCACGGGGGAACAAATGGATAACTTGATGCTGAGGATGACAGAGGTTCTGCAATTGGCTAGGACCGATTTAGAGTTTCTGTCACGGTAAGATTGGGCCACATTCAAGTTAACCAGAGAGCGCTGGACAGTTTCTTCAAGGGTTTGCTCAAATGGTCCTGTAGGGCAGTGATTCTCTCAACTCCAGTCTTGGGGACCCACCTCCCTCACTAATTGAAACATCTGACTCAGCTCATCGGTTTGAATGGGTACGTATCTAAAACATTCTGGGAGGTTTGTCTCGAGAACTGGAAGAGGATACACACTTAAAGCAATGGGATACAAATAAACACACCTAAACCAATTGCTCAAGGTATTTAGGATAACTACACTCTCAGAATAAATGGTACAAAAGCTGATACTGGAATGGTACGCTAATAAAATATGTAGGTTTAAGGTTCTAATATGCACCTTTTGGGGGGGTAAGTAAGGTCAAAGAGTGTACCTGTTTAAAAGATACCAATTTTGTAGCAGTGTAGAAACTTCTAGGCTGAGGAACTTTACAGGACAGTGGCCCTCTAGGGGCAGGATTTGAAACCACTGACTTTAAGGGTTGGTTGACCCATTTGACTTCAGTCTTACCTCTAATGATTGACAGCTTAGCTTGGACACTGATTTCGCCTTCGCTGTTCTCCGCCACACACTCATAGATGTTCTCGTCTCGAGGCGCCCGGAGGGGCTGGATCCTTAGCACGGCCCCCGCACCTTCGTCAAACTCTATTGTCTGTGTAAGACGAAAGAGAGTCGCTATATTACACTGAAATGGTAAAATGTCATTAACACAATGGCCTGGTAGTTAAAGATCTGGCCTGTGAATTCATTCCTGGTATTAAGAGTTACCCATCCCAAATGTCTCAAGGTCAAGGCACTTAATTCCTAGTTTCTCAAGGGGGAACGGTTTTGGTAAATGACCTGTAACTTCTTTGCAGCAAAGTTTTGATTGATCAACCGGCATCCCCAACTTTTGACCCTTAACCCTAACCCTTCTCATGTTTACATCAATTAATTTGGGGTTAAAAAAATAGTTGAGCTCCCATTTTTTAAGGCGGTGAAATATCCTGCAATTTCTAGAAGTTGCTGTGAGCTCAATTTATGCAAGAGAGTTAATTAGGCTCCTGCGGTGCTTTCGCATTTGATGTTATTGTAGCGAAACAGTCACAGAATCAATAGGGAATGACAAAGAGGAACGAGGCTCTTTGTAAGCCAGTGGCAAAACTCTCTTTCGTTTTATAGGGGGTGAGTTTTCAAGGCTACGATAATGAGAAGCAGCCCAGTGACGGCACACTGTCCTAAGTGTGTGCAGATCAATATCAAAGCGAAGCCTTCAGGGGAAACAAATTAATTCAAACCCCTCACGAAATGACTTTTAAATGCAACCAAGATGCTAATTTGAGCGTACTCTTGGGTTCGCGCGACGAATGAATCGGATCCACCAACGTGTTTTTGTGTTGATTTTTTTTTTTTTTTTGAGGGAAGTTTTTCATCTTTGTTGAACAGTGACAGCGTGGTTAAATGCGGAGCTGGTCTTAATTAAGATACACTAAACATTGATCAACACTACAGCTGCCAGCTGTGTTATGACAAAAGGACACAATAAACAAGAAAGTAATATAAGACGCAGGCTAAAACCCACAGAAGCTAGCTAAACACTTGAGATTGAACCAAAAAACAGTTCTAGATGGCATTTTGTTAGAAATACCACAGAAACAGCTGATTATTCAACTGATCTATTGAATATGTGCTAGCGTGCCAAGTCTCACCTCGATGCGTTGAGAGTTCACCCTCTTTCCTTTCTTATTCCAGGTTACTCTTGGCTTGGGGTCACCTGTGGCTTGGCATACGAAGGATACGACACCTCCGGAGACGCCGATCATGTCGACAGGAACTTTTGTGAACCTGGGAGGAGCTAAAGAAAAAGAACATTTACGATTAGCATTTAGCCGTTTTGGCACCAAAACGCCTTACATGCTTACAGTCTGGTCAAAAGAGTCAAGAAAGAGATAATGACAGCTGATATCACTTCCTGTTAAGACTGGAAATGCAAAGTCAAGTTAAACACATTGCATTGTGGGAAAATAGCCTCTTGCTGTGTTTTTGGCACATTTTGATGAATAAAGCATATCATACATTCAACGTAGACATAAAATGTTCACTATATACTGCAGAAATAGAGTAGCATGCTGCTAGCAAGCTATAGTGAACAGTGAGTGCAGGTAAAGTGAAGCTAACCCAATTCATCACAAGGCCACTGTAACAGCAAATCAATTAAATTCAATTACCAAGTGATTGAACACACACCCACACACACACACACACGCAATTTAACAGTTACTCGCAGCGCATTCGACCATAAAATAGCGAGTGAGTGGACTACGACTGGAGTGGGCTAGTGACCCGTTCTGCTACAATAGTGATGTTGACAAGAAACAGGGGCCGTCGTGCGTTGGCGCAAATGGAAAGTGGCTGTTTTTCAGCATGACGGTAATTACACCACAGACAACGTGCACGCTGGTGCCACCCTGCATAATTTATTAGCCAATGAATAATAAAGTACCTGCTACTCTGCCTTGATTTGAAAGTCCCATGTCAGGTGAAGCATCCAAAAACCTACGGACATTTCCCGTGAGACATGCCGGCTGTAAGCTAACGACACGCAGGATTGACAGTCGCTGACGAAAGATCGTGACAAAGCTATTCCAGCTTCAGGAGAGCAGGAGCTGTCATCTTCTTTTTCTACCATTACTGCTTGTTCTTTGTGGATTACGCTAGTTTTGGAAAATAAGAAATAGTTTTTTTTCTCTCTCTCTCTCAGAACCCAGCACAGTTTGTTCTCGGCTCATCAAATTATCATGCTGTCTACCTCGACTCTTCTCGGCGGGCCTCCGCTGGTGCTCGCTTTTTCTCTCCGCGGGGCAGTAGGTCAAGCTTGACACAACAAGACATGAGAGGAGGCTCTCTAGGGGGAACACGCTAAAATCCAGAAAGTGCACAGATATGAGGAGATGATCAAACGGTCAGGCAAGCACGGCAAATTAATTATTAACTGCCCGTGGGCAAGCAGGCGAGCCCCTGAATCTCCGGGTGCGGATAAACACACTTGAAGCGAAGTTCCAGAGAGCGGAGAAGATGAAGCCCGAGGACTTTCGGCTTCATTCTGAAGTCATTTCTGAACACAGACGCACATAGGTTCGCCACTTTAGTCAGTATGAGTCATAATTGTTCGGTAGAGCAAAAACAAGACATCAAAAACACCATGGCTCTTTGAACCGTGAGCCCGGTGGAACAGCTCCGGTGAGATTTTCAGCATGTCCTTCTGTAGGAGACAGACACTATATAGTAGTTGTGCAATGACAAATAACTTATATATTTGACGAGAGTTGAGTAGAGCTCAAATGTGAAGGGTTCCAGATCAACTTCAAGACGAAGGACAGACAAACCTTCTGTGAGTGATGGAGTAAGGTTATAGTTAAACCCCTGTAGTGTACTGTATGTATCCCGAGGTCACACATTCGCGCCGGCGGCGTATCTTGGCTTCACCCGTGACCGTCAGCGGCCACACGCAACGGCCTGCAGTGCACCTGTATATGGATTTTCTGACAGCCGCGTCTGACGAGAGCTCGCGAGTGTAACAGAGAAGCTCTGATGAGCCGCGCTACTTCACGACACGAAGAGGATCACTCGCGCTATTAACCTTTCCACTCACCGACACTCATTTCTGCAGGTGTTTACAGTACACACGATCCTATGAAGGAGAAACAAAACCAAATGAACTCGCTTTTCATCTTCTTGACGGCACAAACATGCACAGATGGGTCGAACAAACGGAGAGTACATGCATATGGTACAATAAAGCAATAACTGATGCCCGCTTACAAAAGTGGCATTTATATATATATATATATCTGTTCATATCAAGCTTGAGCAGCAAGATTGTGTGCAGTTTTAACTATTTCTTCCCATTTGTAGAGTAAAGAGTATAGATGTTAATATCTACCAAAACATAAAAATAAACAATACTACTACTATATATACACATATATTATTCATATTCATCTTATGGCAGATATGTTTCATAACTGAAGGGAAAACATCCTTGTCTTTGTCCACATGCATTATTCTTTTAGACTGTTTTTCTCACAGCTGCAGGACTTTCGAAACGCTTCCAATAACATGTTTCTGTCACCTTCATTTGGAGAGACTCCTATAATAGGAGGCTCGGGGTGACAGACGCGGTTAGATGACTAAGACCATAATCAACGGAGGAAAAAAAAACCTTTCGGGGCTTATATTTAAAAAAAGAAAGAGCTCCATTATGCTGGGAATTAGAAAAAATGTAGGCGCAAAAAATGGCAGCCCATCAGCGGCGTTTAGGAAAGGGGTGAGAGCATCACTTGTCGCCCATCTTGTTTTAAAATATCCACCTTTCAACCACTGATTGAGGCTTATCTGAAAGGGTAAAGAGGAATATTTCAGTATCACGCGCACTTTCGCTCTGAAAGAGCCAATTACGGGGGATCCCGGTGCTGGATAATGTCCTGAGTGGCTGTAATTTGAGAAATCAATGTGTGCAACATGTTCAGGTAAACAATCTGCAACGTTTATGCTCTAAATCAATATCTACATACAAGTCAAGCACCTGCTCTTATCATAACAAGACCAAGGTTATACGCCAATGAGGTCTTTACCATCATCTTCATATTTACAGAAACCAAAAGAGACAAAACAGGGACATGTTGAAGGGTAGGTTACACAAAAATCCCAATTATGTTCTGTTCATTTACTCACCCTCAGGCCATAGAAGATCATTGTTAAACAGTAAAGAAGATTTTTAGTTGAAACCGTGATTATACAATTATACCGTGATTATACGGTATTACAGTGTTACTGTTAGTGGTAGAGCATTGCTTTAACAAGCACAAGGTTGGGGGTTCAATTCCCATGATAGATAAAAATTGATAGTCTGAATGCACTGTAAGTCGCTTTGGATAAAAGCGTCTGCTAAATGAATTTAATTTAATTTAATTTAATTTAATTTAATTTAATAATTTAATTTAATTTAAATTTTAAATATAATTTTAAATGTAATTTTTAATTTAATTTTTAATTTAATTTAATTTAATTTAATTTAATTTAATTTAATTTAATTTAATTTAATTTAATTTAATTTAATTTAATTATACCGTGATTCATATAATGGAAGTAAATGGCTACCTGTTTTTATGAAATGTATATAAAGTGTATACAGAAAACACAAAATGAAATCCCATGGCTGCGGATGATATATTAAGGTCTTATGAAGCGAAGCGATCAGTCTGTGCAAGAAACTGAATATAACTTTATTGTGAACTAAATTTATTATTTACGAACATTCGTTTTTTTTTTGCTATTGCAGCAGTTAGAGATCTATCTGTGTTGGATATTTAGTATTGCTCCCCTTCTCCTGCCCCCAATGGACAGCATTCATATTATTTTATTTGGGAAGGAATCACGGTTCATTTGCGTCATCAAGCCAGCAGATTTTTACCCTGTTATTTAATAATGACGGCACAGGAGAAGGCAGCAGATGCATAACTTTGCTCTCTGCACTTTTATATATTTACATTTTTGAACTGTTCATTTTGTTTACAAAGCTTTGGTACATAACGCCACTTGTGTCTGTCTTACCAATGTACTGCAAATCATCTAAAGAACGCTGAAGGCGAACAGAAATCAGATATACAGCTCTGCAGCAGGTCAGTCACGCTCGTCAGGAAAGTTTTATCAAATAATACGTCATTAGTAGCGGTTAACGTTGTGATTTGGTACGATTGCGTTCACATGAACAGCTTCACATCATCCAAACGAACTGAACTCCAAAAGTGCTAGTGTGGAAGCACCCTTAGAATTAACTGATGCACACTTGTGTAGACAAATCAAGTAAAAGCAGAAGAGAAAGTCGTGCGTGTGGGACCGAGGCCAGAGGAAAAGGATTGAGTCTCAGGGTTTAGCTTCGGCTGCTTGAACACAGAGATTTGTGGCCGTGTGCTCGACTGGTCTCAGCGGGCCTCGGCCGACCGCTCTTCATCCTCCCAATTGGACTTTTTCCCTCTCTCTGGCCACATGAAACCAACATGGCTATCAGTCAACAGATCTGACTTCAGACTGGGCCACTGCTGTGGAAACACTCGGACCGGACGTTTCTTCAATGCTGGACAATCAACCGCTGCGAGCAGGAACGATAAAAGGACAGGAAAACATTTATATATCTAGTTATATTGGGTAATGCAAATCGTAACTCAAAAATACAGTTGTGGAGCATCTGTGAGCAACTAAAACCGACTCAGAAGAGATTTCTAAACAGATGGCGGTAAAGGTCATGTGTGGTTTTTGTGCAGATGTTTTCGCGAGGTCATCATCAGCGCTAAGAGGGTCACTTAGATCTTATATTACAGAGCAGGACAAACACATCTGTGTCTATGATATGATGATTTTACAGGATTGAAAATAAGTAAACAAATAAATATTTAATTAAATAAAGCCTAAATATCATCTCATTTGTTTCTCATAGGCTGAATGAGGTCATTTGTTTATATATATATATATATATATATATATATATATATATATATATATATACACACAGATATAAGTAAACACAGACACACACACACACGTTAAAAATCACTATTATCATTAACTTATTAAAATTTAATCAGCAAAAAAATAACAAATAAATATTTGAATGTGATTAATATTAACTACATTTATATTTGAGGGAATTTTGTTTTAATAATAATCATTTTTATTATCATTTTTTATCATATTATTGTCAGTTTATCAGAATAAAAATAATCTCTCTTCAACATCTACATTTTTCCTAGACAATAATGATAATTAAGTGGATGGCAAATTAAAAACATTAGACTTTTCAGAGTTTTCTCCTTAATTTTTTAAATAAATAAATGAAATTTTTATAATAAAAATATATATTTTTTTTTAATGAAAATCGTCACTTTTTTTTTTTTTTTTTTTTTTAATAAATAAAAATGTAAAGTAGTGGTAGTAGTAATATTATAATTATAAATTTCCCCAATTGTAAGTCATTTTGGATAAAAGCATCTGCCAAATGAATAAATGTAAATGTAATAATTTCTTATAATTGAGTTAATTTAAATTTAAGTTTACGTGCAGAGTAAATATCAAAACTGTCTCAGAAAACAAAAAATCTATTGGTTAATTATTTATAAAACTACAACAATAAAATAATTACTTATCATCTTATAATTTATCATTTTAGGATAAAAGCTCCTAAATATACTCTTATGTATGCAAGCTATCCACAACAGGAAGCCACTGTGCTTATATTCCTCCCACAATCCTCCTGCCGCATTACTACAATCACACTGATTATGATACTCCGAGCTGACCCCAATGAGCCGCTTGTTTCTGGATAAGAAAATCTTTAGCAGGTGCGGGGTGAGCAAGTCAAAGTCTGCCGAGAGTTTGAGGAAATTAAGTTGAACAATAAGGCCAATTTAACAACGGCCGGGCCTCGGAGACGAGGAGGAAATTACCACGATCTCATGTGATTTGCAGAGTCCTCGGGTGATTGCTACTTGTTGACAGGCCTCCTAAAAACGCACACCTGCGATCGCTCAAGGGTTAACGTCCTCAGAGCGGACGGCGTGGGCCATGAGAACCTCAAATGAGTCATTTACAAAGATTAGATCACGAGAAAACTGTACAAGATGGACCTGAAGAGGAAAAAGCCCAAATGACAGTGAATAAACACCTCGCTGCGGATGAAACATGTCGCTCGCTGAGAAAAAGACAACATCATTATGTCACTCAGGCTTGAATTCAACGGCTGACCGCTTTTAATTGTAGCCGTGACATCAATTATGCAAATGAGAACAATAAACAAACTAAACCGAGCGTCACTGGATCAAATAAACAAACAAAATCATCAACTCTTCGCTTCAGCACATGTAATACATGTAATAAAAGCCCAGGGTATCTGAAAACTATTAGCTCCTTCTCATACGGTTTTCCAATTTGCTCGCAAACTGATTTTGGAGTCAAAAAAGAAAGTGTGTTTTTAATCTATCGGTGCAAGGGCTGATGGGACTTGAGTGAAGGACTCAGCCGGTGACGTGGGATCATAAAGGTGATGTGCAATAATCATTTTTGACATTCAGTAAATCCGAGCCTGCTAATCTGCTTCATGATTAATCTGTGTGTGTGTGTGTGTGTGTGTGTGTGTGTGGAGGTGACCCACCGAGGTGCCATCTGCTGGTCAAATTAACTACTGGAGGACTTCACAGAGATGAAGACACTGTTATGTGCTCACACTCGTGTTGTTCTGAACACGTTTGACTTATTGGAAACATAAAAGAAGATATTTTGACAAATGTTTAGGCTGCTCTTATCCATATAATTAAAGCATATACTGGTCAGGGGCTGTCATGATCCCAAAAAAGTGCCCTAACTTTAGTCCATACAAGGATTGCAAGTCTTGTATATTATTATATATTAATATATATTTGTACTTTTACATTTTTAACTCGAGATGCAAGAAACTTGAAATCACAGATGTTTTTAATTTCGGCGCTATTTGCAATAATAAAGAAAGAAATTTCTACATTATTTTCGTACACGTAAAGACATGTCTCGAATCATACGGACAAGTTTTCTAGTGTATTTTTGTTGATTCTTGACCTTGACTCACAATTCTTGGAAAGGAGCAACATGAACATTTGTAGAAATGTCTCTTTTGATGCTTTACGAAAAAGATAAAGTCTTATATATTTGCGTGAAAACCGGAAGAAACTTAAATCTTTTTTCTGTACTTAATGATTAATAATGATTATGTTTATGATTATTATTATATTAATGATAATGATTTTATTTGTTGTAAAATGTGTGCGTTTTCCTTGTGCTTTTTGGCATTTCTTGACCTTGACATGCTCTAGTCACAGCTCTCTGGAAAGGAGCAGCGTGAACATTTATCGAACTCTCTCTTTTAGTGCTCAACAACAGAAGATCACGAGCGTGAAGGGATTTAGACTAGCCCTTTAACAAGCATCCCAAAAAGCCTGTGCGTGGTCTGAAGACGGATGCCGCCCGGAGCCATGAACATCAGAGCATCAGAGATTTACTCTGGCAATCGAGCTGCGTCAGGGAGGTTAAACTGCAGCACGGAGCGAGGCAGGTAATGAGGGACATTCAGGCCTTTTAGCTGATACCTTTAAAAAGACAAGACCAAGTGGGGGTTTCTCTCCCTTAGGGGCCTGAGATCTCTCACTTGGAAGCTTCAAAGGAGAAATAAATTATTGAAATCGCTCGTATCAGTTTCTGTCCGAGTCAAAGCGGAGAGGAGCTGGCACGCGGACACTTAAGGAGGCTGTAGAAACACAACAGTGGTTTTATGGGGCATTGTGGGCACTGTGCAGGTTGTGGTGTACAGTTTCGACAGGATATTTTGGTCCGGTCAGCACGGCGCTGGACGGGGTGTCTGGAGGTTTGCACAGGGGGGTATAGAGGTACTGATTGGGTGTTTTGTGGCCAGACAGAGGCACACCGAAGCTAATAAATGAACTGTTTTTAGAGCTTGTGTGGAGGATTGTGGGAAAACGGACCCTCATCTAACACCTCATCCCAGATTGAAGGATATGAATTATAGAGTGTGTGGTTGAAATAATGCCAATATATACAAAAGTTTACACACTAGACTGAAATTATTTTTTTCATGATCATAGAAAACATTTCTGGTCAAAAGTCTTGTTATTCTGAAAACAAATCTAAACGCTTACTGTTATAAACGGTTATTTTAAACACAAATATTGGGAAGCTAAATTATAAAAGCTTCCATTTTAGCTATAAAAACTAATATATATATATATATATATTTTTTTTTTTTGGTCACTATACAATTATATGCATTTGTCTTTTAGTCAAAAATGTATTTATGTATTCAACTAAATAGTATTTTACTATATATTATGTTCTGTATAATAAAGCAAATTATTTATATATTAAAATAACATTTACAAACATACACAGAAAATATGAACATATTGGATATTAAATTGCATGTAATAAAATGAATTATAAAACAAATTAATAAAATAAATGTAATGTTTACACATCTATAAATGTGTATATATATATATATATATATATATATATATATATATATATATATATATATATATATATATATTATATCCATACATATATACATACGCACAAATGTATGTTTAGTTTTTATTTTATTTATTACAAAAAGTAACATACAGTAACACATACATGCACACACACTATATATATATATATATATATATATATATATATATATATATATATATATATATATATATTAGACACACAGACACACACACACACACACATACATTTAGTACACATACATAAGCACACACCAAGCTAAACCAGATCTAATGCTAGTATGTATTCATCTGATGCCTAAAGTGCTAAAGTGAGGATGGAGACTGTGTGTGTGTGTGTGTGTGTGTGTGTGCGCGCACACTCAGAAGCTAATCATGTAAATGTAAAGCTGCTGGACTGTCTGCACACACACACACACACACACACACACACACACACACACACACACACACAAACAAGCCCCCAGCTTTATTACCACAGGCCAGATTTATTCACAGTCCTTTTTTCTTTTTGATTAAAAACGTCTCCTCCACATGTTGATTTATGAGAGCATGAGCGAGCGAGAGGGAGGGGGGCGTGAGGATGACATCATGCGGTTGGCAACCTCTCGCAGAGGTGACATCCACTCGCTTCGTGTGTGTGTGTGTGTGTGTGTCTAAGTAAAGGACCGTGTGCAGCGCAGCTGTACGGCACAACAACCACAAATCCACCTGGGCGGCGTGTGTGGGCCGAGCTGTGCCTTTAAAACAGGTGTTGGTAAGAACAAAAACCATTTAAAGTGCACTAGAAACAGATCACAACCCAACTTACATCCACAACTGGATGCGCACTTCTGAGAAAAGAAAATCGAATGTGATCATTGATTCATCCATGTGATGCTACTAGCTTTACTAGAAACAGGCAACGGTTTCCAATTAGTAGCAGTGTTTTTTTGATGAAAACATGCTACTTTGCAGTTTTTGGGTCCTGTTGTATTGCACACATAGCTTTAGCACCATGCCAGCCAATACGATTATAGTACTTTTCTAAAATTGCATTAAGAAATCTGATTTCGTAGTTTACATCAGTGAACAAAAAAATATATATATTTGTTTACTCAAGTGTAGCTGTCAATTAATGCTAAGCTAACACTTAGCATTAACTTCTGATAACTTCTTTCCCAAAAAAGTAGCTTGATTGTTTCTAAACTCACAAATATTGACAGGTCTAATAGTGAATAGCTAAAACTGTTCGTTTGAAAGGATCCGTTAAAATAAGCTACTTTTATGTCTAGTGCAACTGTAACCAAATGCTAGTGCTAACTCCTTTCCCAAAAAAAGTAGTTTGACTGATCCCAAACACTCATACAAAGAATCTAATATTTATTAGCTAAAACTTATTTTAAACAGACAAATAAACTTATTTTTATTGGTAACTTTAAGTGCAGCTGTTGCTAACTGCTAACTTTTACTGCTAACACATTTCCAACAAGATTTATTTGACTGTTTCCAAGCTCTCATACAAAGCATAAGCATTAAAAGTCAACAACTAAAACAGTTAATTTAAACTGATCTGTTACTTTTATTTTAACTTTCAGTAGCTTTTATCATTTGACATCTAAATGCTAACTCTTTATTTTCTCAAAATATGAGCATAACATCTTACAATTCACAGCAAAGCTTTCCGAATTACTTTCAAAGCTTCTTCAACACTGAAAATGACAAGAACAACAACGAAATGTCCCCCGTTCAGCTGGCTGTGCTGTAGCACAACCTGACGAGACAGTAATTAGCGATCCGAGCCTGTGAGAGTACAGCGGACGACATCGCAGCCAATCAGACGGCGCCGTGCAGAGGGTTTAGGTGGCCAGGGGTTTGGGGGGATGGAGTGATTAGAGCTCGGGGACGATGTGCACTGACTAGTAAACATCTGAAGACACAAACACACAGAGCAATTCTGAGGGAGTCAGAGTATGAAAACAGAGATGGACTGATAGTGAGAAACTATATATCCTACAGTCATAGGCGGTGCATAAAAAAATAAAACCACAATTGTAATCTTGTTATTGTCTCAATTGTTTTTCCTAGATTACATTGAGCATAAATATACAACAATAACGTCGTCTCAAACCATGCCCAGATTTATCAGAGATCTCAATGTGAACTCAAATATTTCTATATTGATCCACTTTATTTGTATAGCTGTTTTCGGAAAATTTAAATGAAAAATGTATGATAATTATAATTTCTTTTTAAAGAAATCGATGAGAAACAAATATACAAATGCAAAGCACAGCTAATTTTTTTAATTATGTATATGAACGCATTTGAAGAATACAAACATGAAAAATGTCCAATTTTGAATGAAAGTTCATGAATGCAAAAAATAACCAGATTTTTTAGGGGACAGAACATACGAAAGCAACAAAACGCCAAATTTTGGATGGAAGTATATGAACTCACAAAATAGTACTTTTTTTGGGACGCAAGAATACAAACGCAAAAAAAATAGACTCATTCTGGACGAAAGTATATGAATGCGAAAAAGTCTGCTAATTTCTTAATCGACTGGAATGTTATTGGAAGAACAGTCAATTAGTCAGCTATCGGGAATCATCGCTAATGTTTAGTCTTAGTCTTAAAATTAGTCAAACAAAAGGCTAGAAACATATTTTACACAAGTATATGAACACAAAAAAGTGGATGCAAGTATATGAAAATGAAAAACTCCTTAATCGACTAGAAGGTTATTGAACGGCTAGTGAATTGGTAGACCATCGTAAACTATCACTAACGTTAAGAAAAGCAGAAAGAAATTTAGACAAAATACCTAAATTTCTTAATCAACGAACTCGGTTTCTTAAAAAGAATTTGAGAAACGGGGCAATTGCTTATAGCTCGGTTGTGTTTTGTTGCATGCTAAAATACATAAATACAAAGTTTTGTGCCATTTTTGCATTTGCAAACTTAACATACTAACATATTTTGGAGAAAATCCATTCCGTTGAATGCATCTGAAGTAAATGTCCCATTATAAGCATAAGCCTGAATAAAACGTAAGTCATACAGTAGACGTTCAAGCAACCCATGACTAGTAATAATTTTGTTCACCCTCATTGCGTCAGAAATGCATTTGCTTCTGGGCTGCCTTTCAAAACCAACATACAGCAGGACAGAACAATGTTGGGCACACAAAGACGTGGCATATCTGACAGCGGCCCATTCTCACGTTATCTCTCAGGCAGCGCTTGAATTACACCTATTTTAGGCTTGAAAGCAGCAGGGGGAGGCTTTACCTCCGCTTTCATCTCGCACTCGCCTCTCTTTACTTCACTTGACTCTTTGTTTTGTTTCCCTAATGCGTCTCTAAACCCATCTTAGGGTAGAAATGGTGCAGAACAAATCCTGACTTCGAGCCTTGGAAATTAAAAGACAGCGCAGGCCCCGATCCGTCTGATGAAGAGATATACACGCGGAAAAGAGACGGAATAATCGGATAAACCGTGATCTCGCGCTTCACGTCTCAACGTGTACGGGGAGATCCTTAAACCCACAGAGATTTGTTTCTGATGATTATGAAACCTACTAGTCGGTGGCTTGCCTGGATGACTAGCTGATCAATCAGATCAGACAAGTCCTGTGTAATTAGCTTAGTTTCAGTTCAATTGACCTAAAAATACACATTTAATCATGTTAATCACTAATTCAATTACCAATAAAAATATCAACACAACAACAAGACATTAAAAAACTGTCATTGAATTTCCTATAAATTACTGTAGATGGTAAGTAAATCTTTATTTTAGTCTTAATTTAAAAAATTGTTGTTCTAAACAATTTACACAGATATACCAATGCAAAATGCAATGGCCAATATTGGGTTTGCAATGATAATACGATGTGTTGACCCAAAACGCCCACCTTTAACCACTGATTTGGCCATTATTGGGCCAGCAATGATAATACGATGTGTTGACCCAAAACACCCACCTTTAACCACTGATTTGGCCATTATTGGGCCAGCAATGATAATACGATGTGTTGACTCAAAACGGCCACCTTTAACCACTAATTTGGCCATTATTGGGCCAGCAATGATAATACGATGTGTTGACCCAAAACGGCCACCTTTAACCACTAATTTGGCCATTATTGGGCCAGCAATGATAATACGATGTGTTGACTCAAAACGGCCACCTTTAAGCATGATTTGGCCATTATTGGGCCAGCAATGATAATACATCGCGCTGACCCAAAAATGGCCACCCTCAACACTAAATCAGCCAATATTAGGTCAAAGGTCTTAACATTAGCATGGCTCTAACTCTTAATTCTAGAAGAAAACAAAGTTCTATTCAAGAGTTCTAAAACACTTGAGACTTAAACTCAAGTTTTATCTTAGTTTGCTCTTACATAAGGCCAAGGAGCCGGTGAGCAGTGGAGACAGCAGCAGGGCACTCAGGGAGAGCAGGATAGGCAGGTGGCTGGCTGGCATCATGTCGCAGATGACCTCTGACCTGGCTAGAGAGCCACGGCCCCACAGGCTGGAGACGAAGGGTCGGCACGCTTGACGTTTGGTACTCTGGAGGAAAGATAACAGGAGAATGCTGATGAGTAAGGACGCTCACGGACACAGACAAGAAAAACACAGAAATGTTAACATTGTTTCACCAGTCAACCATCAAGTACATTCACAGGCTTCAGCAGAATGCTCAGTTTGAGCCTGTTCATACTCCCTCAGACTCCCAATTACAGTTTCACACAACTCATAATTAGTCAGACTTTATCACTGGATCTTGTCATTATTTACTTATCCGCCCATCTTGTAATTACCAAGACACTCATCAATATTTCAGACGCGTCTCTTTGTTTTAGCCAAATTGCTATTAATCCCCCCGTCACTGCTTTCTGCCTTGGGAGTCGACTCGCGGGTTGCTGTGTTTCTCACACATGCGAGGCGGAAACCCGGCGAACGTGCTTGTACACCATTTAATTAAAGATGGCAAGAACATCAGATGGCAAGATGGCAAGAGACGCACGAACACGTGTAGCTGCTTTCGGAAGCGCTCGATCACGTCGAGAATGAAAGAGATGTTGACATGAAGCACTGGGACTCTGTAAAGAGTGACTGCGGCATCTGTTGATGAACCTCCAGGCCTCTGTGACTCAGTAAGGGGCTTCAAAATAGCTGCAGTCCAAGATGGCACTTTTTTTTTTTTAAATTCATGCCACGGGGAACAATACTTTTCATTTTCTAGAAGAAATAAAAAAAAATGTTCTAGCTTCAAGCGCAATCAAATATTTGTATAAAAAATTCTACAAAAAAATAGAGAAGTCATCGACGCTGAAACTAAACCATCAAATGTCACCAAGAAGCCAAGATATCTATATGACTGTGGGTGCCGACATAATGCACTGCAACAGTCCACTATTCTTCTCCTCCTCGGAGGGCACGTGAAACCCTTCAAACTTTCATAATACGTCTAGTGTCCTTCTGCTGCGATCGACACACTAACACAGCCATCACACACACACACGGCGTGTCAGTCTGCATCGCTGTTTGTGCTCCTCTAGTGTGGTGTGTTCTGTTTCCAGAGAGCCTGGAAGTCATAATGCGCAAGTGAGGACCTAGCGACAGCTGGCTTGTCAGCTTGGGGTTTCCTGTCAACCTGCATGGCGACACTTGAAATGCTGCCTCACATAAACAATTGAAAACGTCAGTCGAGGGATTCGGCTCTGGAGCGCCACAAACAGAGGGCCAAAGCAGGCACGGCATGCCCAGACAAAGAGGAGGAATATGTGCGCCCTGATTTACGACGCGCCCCTGCACTGGCTGTCCAAATCAGATTCCAAATGCAGCTCCCGTTCATGATGTCTGAAGTTTCATTGCACCAGTGTGCTACAACGAAACGCAGACTAACAATGCATTCATCAAAGGCAGTAAATTTGAAACACGCTTGGAGTGAAACAATTCAATTTCATGAATGCAAAAAAGTTTTGGTGCAAAAGTTACTGAACCCAACTGACATCAGAAAATAGATGTTTCACTTCATGTTCCTCACTTTGGCTTGCCCCAAAAGGCTGGGTAATTAAGCACATTTCAGCTGCACTGTCATGCAATATGCACAAGGACCTTTGTGAATAAATAATTGAGCTGTACAGAGAAGTGAATGTTATGGACTTGTTCGGGAGCGACACTACATGCACAGCCACTACGCAACAACTTATGCATCATGCCATTACGGTTTGGCATGCCATTCTTAACAATGTGTTGCTTGCATTTGATGCTAATTCAAAATCATGCCACACTCTGTACATACAAACAGTTTTGGTGCAAAACTCCATACCTCAAAAACTCCAAATAACCCAAGCTATTTTAAACAAGCCATTATGAGCCAAGGATACGCCATGCCTGTGGATACCAGCATTGAACCACTGACAGTCAGTCGAGCGGCTCGCGAGACGTGCATTTATGCATGCCCAGGTCTTTTATCTTTCCAGGTCTTCCTATCTCCTATCTTTCTTGCTACCTCCAGTCAATGGCTATATGCCATACGAGTGTGTTTTTTCTTTTTAATGGAGAGCACCAGCAGCCAGATGCAATCAGAGCTGGCTGGCTTCCCAATCCTGCACGTTTCCATGAATTAATAAGGCTAACATGTCAGATTCGCCACTGAAATGGAGAGATATGACGACAGACAGAACAGAGAGTGAAAGATTGAAAGATCTGGCATTTCAAACTGGGGCGCACGAAAAGATGCATGCCCTGCAGTCGCAGGAATAATAGGAGTGTTAAAATGGGGCAAGACACAACTGAATTGTAGTGCGTGAACAGAAATAACAATCTTCTTCTAAATGAATGCTGAAGAAGAGTTGTAAACATATGGAACAGCCAAGTACAAACTGTGGCTGCAGAAAACGCATGCTGCATTTAATGCACTTGCATTAATGTGAGTGATGATACGAAAACAGAAAGAGTTTTGTGCATACAGTACATGAAGCAGTCCGTCCCGATTTGTGCAACCAGATTGATGCAAGAACGCAAAAATCTGCTTGCAGCGCATGCCAATGAAGAAACTACCATGCAGAAACAGATGCAGCTGCAAAACAACTGGGAGGACGATAGTGTGTGTGAGAGAGAGATTTGTAAAGCTGGATAATCAGAGGAGGAAGCCAGATCGGAGTCCCCAGTGTGTCTGTGTGAGGGAAGAAAGCATGGCGAACGTCCAATTAAAACTCCCAATTAAGCCCCCCAGAGAGCGTTCCTCAATATAGAGATCAAACCACTGATAACCGCGCAATCGGCCGTGATCGCAAAGACATCGTGCTACAACTTGTCCGCAACGCTCTCTTAACCCCTATAGTCACCTCTGACTCAAGATATTGTAGGTGATAGCATGCTAGCAGGGCTGCTAACATCCCAATGCTAAAAAGGAAGATTTATCAGTATCACATGAATGCTAATTAGACTTCTAAATTAGATAAACAGATGATGCACGCTGTGAAGTGAGTAGCGTGTCATTATGCACAATCCTGCCGCCAAAAATTAGTGGGAAAGAACACGGGATCCAGATTTTTAGCTGGGTCCTCTGATTAGATACACGCACTATAATGAGATGCTTTAAAACCAGATTCAAGACAAAGGACCTCAGAGGGGTCTAATAAAACAATGCCGCGGCCATTTCTATTTACGAGCGAATGTAATATCCCTTAAAGAGCCCCTCGTAATGGCGCCATTCCCTCCGTATGCTACAGGCAACAGGGGCCCTTGTGAATGGCTCTTGATTCAGTCCAATTATCAAGGACACACACTTCTCCTGCGGTCACACACACTTATGTGTCTGTCCGCGGCCGTAAAGTGAGAGAGCTCGAACACACACACACACACACACATCTGGATTTGATGTCAGCACCAGATTTGCCTGTGTAGTCCAGGTGGTTAGAGTGCGTGTTTGTCTTTCTTTGCTGTCCAAGCTGCCATTTTTAATAGTGCACAAAGAGAGGTCAGCATTCGTCCCTACGGCAAATTCAGCCTGAGGTGCTTTCACAATTCAGCTACCATTTCCACTGCAGTTCTGACAGTACAGCTGACATTTAAAGGCAATGGTAAATCCAAGTTTGTATCGTTTCTAACAAGTATACAAAAAAAAAAACACTGAAATACAATAACAAGAACTCAGAGAGTTGCTGTACTTGTGACACAAAAACAATACTGATCTGATGGTACATCCAACCTCCTTACCTCACTGGAAGCATTTAATGATACTTCACCAATTACTTTCCATGCTTTCTGCCCTAAATAATCACTAGTACAAAGTAAATGTCACAAAAAACGTATTTTATGTTAAATTGTTATTAAAATAAATATAACAATCAAATTACTATAAATATACTAAATACTATAACATTAAATACAGAGCAACAAATACTGCCAATGTTGAATAATCATATGCATTTGCATGCATTTGTGGAAGCGTTATGTAAATATCTTTCCCCAGTTCTATCCTCTCCCTCTAATGCGCCACGCAGATGCATAACAATCACAGCATTATCAGGTGCTTGCTTCTCATTTGAAGGCACACACCTGCCATCGCCATCATGGCTGCAATCCACAGAGACACAGCGAGAAGACAGCAACGTCTTCTGTGACCAAAGCCTCCTGCCTTAGTGTTTGTTTACAATGGCAGCGAGATGATCTACAGCCTTTCCCTGCGCTGCAGATGTGCCGTGGAGCCCAGATGAAATGTTTGATGAAAAATAACACAGTGCCTGTCTCCACTTAAGATGCAGAACAGTGGCAGAGAAGAGAGAGGCAAGAGAAGCAGGCAGAGGGCTTTTGCCAAGAAAACGTCTTTCTCCTATATCCTCTCTAAACAGCCGTTACATAATTCTGAGTCTTGAGTACAACCAGAACGGTTGTGTGTGTACGCGTCAGAACAAAGTGAGCGCCGCTTCACGCTGATATGTCATTCTGAGAAAACCAGGTGGCACGTTTGACCTTTGCGCTCTCAGGGAGATAAATCCAAGAGTCCTTTCACTTCTGTGAGAGGAACAGACGTGCTGCAATGCAGTCAAACACGCCACTCACATAAAGCTTGGAGGCTTTTAGCTCATATCCGTTAGCTTTGAGGCTAACATCTATGTGCTACCACACGCCTGAACAGGGATGAGAAAAACCTTTAGAAGATATTCACATCACAGTCCAACCTACATTTTTATCCAATAAAATACTCTATAATGAGAATGTCCCTATTCCCCACTACTAGCTTCAACCGACTAGCAAAGTATAAAGTGTAAATATAGTATAAATTGGATTCCCTGGGAATCAAACCAATGATCTTGGTATTGCTAATGCTCTGCTAGTTGAGCTGCAGAAATGTCAACACAGCACTAGTAAAGACAATTATTTTCCAAAAGTGTTGGTTAGCTAAAATGGAAAAGCAGTTGGATATTTTCAGTGTAGGACATGTTGTCTAAAAGACAGGTCATTGAGTTTTTGACATGCTCGACTGTACTATTCACAAAAGCCAATTTATTTACAAATTTGGCCTGACTGCGATCTGCATTAGTCCTTAAAAGAAGAATGACGCCAAGCCATCTACATGCAATGCCTTCCCAACTAAGAGACCCAACCAAGAGCTTTTCGAAGGCCACCCTAGAGTCAGAAATATCGGCACACATTTATATTCCGGACCCCAGAACGGAATACAATTACATTAAGCATAGGTGCCCCTTGGAAATTGGAATAGTTTTCTTAGCTGGGTAAGTAGCACCTCTACATAGTTGCTACGCGATTGCAGCATGCAATCATTCAAATCAAGGTAAATAAATTGTTATTTGGGAAGCTGGCAACCTATGATTCGGCAGCTGCTCCGGAGGATGGGACGGTTCCTTTCAAAGGTGGACAATTACGCTGCCACTCACTTTTATTGGCAGCGCAGCCTGAGGCGGGGTGGATGGACTGCATTAGCATTCCAGCACTGCACATCCATTTAGGCTAGGTGTAACCACACTGCCGCAGGCAGGATGTTAGTGCTCTACACTGCAGACAACATCCTGGTCTCATGGCAGGAAGCAAAGAATCCCAACATGAATGCAAGCTCCTGTCTTATACTGACAGTGGGATACAATGCATTCTGGTATTTGGGCAGTAAATGGAACACAGGTAGTTTTGTTGAACCTAAGTGCACTAGCATATCCTCCTCTGTGCTGAGAGGCAGTTTGCACCTGAACTACACAAGTGGAGCTGTTCAGATTAAGAGCTCTTTCCTCAAGGACGCCAGCACCCCCCAGAACCATTAACTGAAATAACTTCGTAGTGCTAATTAACAACCCCAGGGTCAATTCGTCACCTTGTTTATACATGCTCCACTCGACAGGGCCTGCACCGAATTTGAAGAGCGCTGCAGTAATAGTGGCTGTTTCAACAAATGGGGAATTCAGATTTTTTCGCCCCTTTACTCACCATAATAAAACCATTTTGCTCAAGCATGTTGACTCCTCACCACTGTAATTACATGACAGCGCTGTGGTGAGTGGGTGCAGAAGTGTATAATCTCATTCTGACCGCGACTGGAGCCTCAGGAGAAAGCACAGTGAGGCAGACGTGAATGTGTGCGAGTGAGGTAAGTGTCCCTGGGTTCATGACTGGGCTGAGTAGATGCAGTTCCCTCCCCTCAGCCTGCTGAATCCAGAGAATGAGAGAGAGAGACGTGTTGAAGACAGAAAACAGATGGCCAGGTTTGGGTTTGAGTCTCCTGTCTGTCACCTCCCTCCATCCCAGCTCGAAAATAACAACTGGCCACTTTTTACGGCTATTATAAAAGCTGCAAGGAGGAAAGGCAAATAGAGTTCCGGGAGCTCTCCCACAGTTGTGCTTTCCCAATCTCACTGACTGGGCTGCATAAGGGCGAGATTGTAGAATCCGAGGTGAGGTGACCCCACATGCTCTGTAGGAATGGGGTAGAGGGGTTGTTAGCCTCAACTTGGGCAGCTAGATATTCTGATGAGTCCCTGAACAAGCCGCTGAGGAAACAGAGACTACACTGTCCGCATATGAATGTACCACTCATAAACAGGCACCGAAACACTAGGTTATTGTTGGAGTTCGACCTCATGAAGGACAAGCAGTGTTCTTTGAGGCTCAGCGCTGATGCTGTGTTGCATCAGAATACGCCCTGACCAATGCCCAACAAATCCTTCCCTGGCCACCCAAAATAAGTTCTTATTACCTCTTCAGACAACTGAAGACTTGCAGGAGGGATCAAAGGTGAGAGGCCAAGCAGCTGGTTAAAGCTCTTTTTTAGCCATGCAGCATTCTTGTGCTCCTTGTTTGTAACCACACTTGTTGGCAATAGTATTGCAAGACCATCAAAAACAAATGCATTCAACTCCTACGTGTGCACGCAATATAAACAGCAGCATTAAAAGATGGCAGCATTGCGTGCCGTGAACAACCCTGTGGGGGCTTCATTCGTGTCAGGAAACTGGCCCTTTTCAACACTGTATCAGGCGTGAAGTCAGAGCTGCACGGTGTGAGGTGTAGTCAGCGTGAGAGCAAGAGGCGCCTTCGTTTCTTCATCTCTAAAGAGATCTGACAGGCCCTCTGAGCTGCGAGACAATACTTCGACTTAGCTGTGGCGCATCAGCCACCCCACGGCCTCCAGCTCGTCCAGAGGGTCCGAGCGGTCAAAGAAATGACAAACGTCGGCAGAACGAACAGGTAAGAGGACGACAGCGTTACACCAGAAGCCTCGCTCTGTCCTTTCGCAGAATCTCTCCATCAACAATGCTCAATTGACTCGCATTCATGGAACAACGGGCCTAAATAAGGGAGCGGAAATGAGATGAGTAAATCTGTCCTTGTTCAGGGAAGGACAGAGAGTGAGAGAGAGAGCACAATTGGGTCAATCCGATGAATCGATCTCGGTGATTGGTTGACTGGGCAGACGGAATTGACAGAGGAACATTTTCCCGAAAGCAAGTCAGGCTGATTATAAAACAATCAATTTTTCATTACTGTAACAATTGGCAGCGCTGACCCACAACGTGGAATTCTGGAAAAGCTAATTCAATACTATAGGTTCGATGACTTGTTAGAGATCCTGCTATTAGCCAAGGAACACTCAAAGCTCTCGTGAGATCCATAATCAGATGCAGACAAATAGACTCTAATTCTTATCTTAGATACAGCTACTTTATTCTCAAACCTAACATCGATACTCTGGGCTAGAGTTTCTTTGTGTGCACAAGGAAGCAGAGAGCAGTTCTGTTCATTACAGACTAGGAAGCCCCCCTTCTCCTTCTCCTTCTCACCGCCCAAGTCTCGTTAGTACCCGCTGAGCGTGAACGGGAATGTGTGGGCCGACTTAATCAAAATCACTCGTGGGGAATTTGAATACTTTAAATTAAGAAGCTGTGACGCTCTTTTCTCCTGGTCTCTCCGGTCCAGCCACCTGGTGGGCACGTCTGCTGATTACGAAGAAACGGGTAGGAGGAGGTGCCAAAGAAGAGCTGAACATATCAAGTGGTGAACCACCAACTGTGCTAGAAGGGAATGAATTTAAAAAACAAACAGAACTTTACGTTGCCATAGTTATCATTTTGGCTCCCTCAAAAGGGGACGTTTCTGTTCAAGTGGTACACCCTTGAGTTATTACTATCACCATCATCTATTCCTCTAAGGTGTGTGAGCTCTAGGCCCTCAAGTGCACTCTGGGATGACAGCTAAGGGTGGTTATGTGGCATCATTTAGGGAGGTGCTTGAAAGAGCCAGGATGGAGCTGTCAGCGGATAAGTGTGCTTGCTTGCTAAACATGTGATGCTAGTCCCTCATTCCATCTGTTTGATCATGAAGAGGGGGAAGAGTACAGTGAAAAACGAAGAGGGTGGGAGAGAGCAAAAGAAGCAGGTTTCGGAAAACCTGGTAAAAGAACTGAAGGCTGTCATTCCAGAACAGCCCAAGCTGTTCGGCTGTCGTCAGGCGAGCTCAGCAAGATGCGGCCTGCTCCATATGGCTTGCTCGGATCTGCCATCTCAAGGGAAGAGCTGCCTGCCTGCATGTTTGGGAAGAACGAGAGAATGTGCGATTGTGTTTCACTCTGAAACGCTCATGTTTATGCAGAATATCAAGCCGGGTATTGTTACAGCTGTCCAGTTCTGTCAAAAATAGAAGCAGAAGCCTTTCCCAAGATGTATTTTCTTGGCAAACCTCTGCATTGTTGAGTTTCCAGAGTGCTTTAGAAATCATATCGTGTCCAAGAGAAACTTTCCACCCCATACCTTGCTAGGGGAGATGCTTTCTCCCAAGCCTAGCAACCTTGAGCATATTCCCATGGTGAGAATGTGGGATCCAGACAGGCTCAGCAGACCAAATCTAACAAAGGTCTGATGTTTTATAACAGCAACAACACCTGAAAAAAATGAAAAATCCAGCGCCAATGGCTGTTTAAAAATAGTAAATCTAAAATTAAGTTTGGTTTATTCTTACAAAATGTGAAAATTGTGACAAAAATTCATATTAAAAGACAAAAATTACCCAAATTTGGGATTTGGGATTTTTGAGATTTGAATTTGGGTCAGTTACGAAATGTGCAATCTATATCTATATATATTTAAACATGCACTCGTCAAAGACACGCAAGTGTTGTATGGAAAACATTCCCTCTCTCTCTTCCTCTCTGATCAAGCGGGGGCAATAAGAATTGTGCAGTCTTGTGCGAGCAAGAGCTTGATTAAGCAAGTGTGAATGGTAACAAGGCCCGAGGGGCCAAACAGCCAGGCAGTAGGGATTACAGAGTGGGATTGAATAAGCTCATGTATGGAACACACATGAGAGAAACTGTGCAGGGAGCCCTGTTTACTAGAGCAACATATTCCCCAGAAGCACACGTATGGGGGGTGGCTTACACACATGCAGGGACTACATGGTGGATCGAATGAAAACAGATCTGTCTGGAGTCACATAAAAATGATGGACTAGAACAAATATACTTGAAATACAGAGGTTACACCCAAACGGGCCATATTAAGGGTAGTTTCTGTGTGCTCAAGTCAATTTAGAAGCAAGAATGTGAACCGCCACAACAAAAACACTGGAGAAAACAACATTCATATATTGCACAGCCAATAAACTCAACGTTTCTTTTAATTTTGCCCAATAAATCTCAAAAATGAAGTTCTATTTGAAGCTCAATTTAACTTTGAAGCTACTAGAACACAGAATTACTGAGGAAAATGCACTGTTTAGTTTGCATACTGCAGAAGAAATCTCTAGAAATATTTTTGGGGTTTTTGTGTAAAGGATGATTTCTAGATCCCACTTGCTAAAGACAATGTGGCAAACTAGAACACAGAATATTAAAAATAAAGTGCAGAATACAATATATCCTTGAAAATATAATTTTGTACGGTATTCCATTCCAAATGTGCAATTTTTTAAAAGCTTACATGCAGTATACAGTATATACTGCACCATTTTTCAGTAAAGATTAAGCTAGTAATTACCAATTAGTAATTATCAGTAAGGAATAAGATAGAATTCCATTCTAAACTTGTTTTTGAAGACTATTATGCTGCACAACTTTTAGTAAAGCGTAAGCTAATATTCCATTCTGAACATGCAGTTTTAAAAACTAGTATGCAGTATGTAGTATATGTTTCACGATTTGATTTCAAACAAGCAGTTTTAAAAACGAATATGCGTTATATATTATTGAACAATTATTAGTAAGCAGGAAGCTAGACTTCCATTTTGAACATTCCGTTTTTAAAAACTAGTACTGCATAATTTTCAGTAAGGAATTTGCATGAATTCCATTTTGAATATGTTGTTTTTTAAAAACTAGTATGCTGTATATACGGTGTATTTTGTAGTAAGGAGTAAGCTAGTATTCCATTCTAAACTTACAATTTTTAAAAGCTAGTATGCAGCATACAGTATATAATGCACACTTTTCAATAAGTAATAAGCTGGAATTAAATTTTGAACATACTGCATAATTTGTAGTAAGGAGTAAACTATTATTTCATTCCAAAACACAGTGAGGGTCTGTGGTGCAGCGTAGCTCAGTGAGTGTGTGCTAAGGGCCAGATTTAGTATGTGTGTGAGAGAAAAGGATGGGGTCAGTAAGAGAGGAGTGCAGCCGGTCGCCATCGCTCCCTGTGGAAATGTGAACCAGCTGTGGCATTCTGGGGGTTGATGCACTGGGGCTGATAACACTGGGCCTTTTGTCCATCTGCCCTGACTTTCTGACATTCTCCCACTCACTCTCCCTCTCATTCCTCATCCATCGTTTTCTCTCTAGATTTCTCACTCAGCCACCACTTGGCTAGAGAAAACAATCTTCATTCGGTAATTGGGGGGCTCTCAGTCTCACACACGATCGAAAGGCAGTCACAGAGACACAATATGTTATAAGCACACATAAACAAACAGAAGGCTTGCGGCCACACAAAAGAAGCTTGATGGGTTGTTGAAGGAAACCGACAAAAAGGTGCATGTTTCACGAAACCTATTTTCTGTCAAAAAAGAAAAGGAAACAGCAAGGGAAAACATCCAAGAATTGAATCTTTTGTAAACCCTCTGCAAAAACATCAAAACAAAATGTCAGTCTAAAAACGTCATAATCCTACACATACACATTTTTTTTTCAATTTCAGTAGCTACAACAGTTTTATTTGCTCCTAAATAAAAGCTAGCATAAAATAAATCATATTTTCCTGATGGGGGAGCAACAGTACAAAGCTCAAGCTGTTTTCATTTACACTAACAAAATATGACAAGTGATGCCATTATTACTATTATGAAGTTGGAAATGTAGCACAAACAAGCTACATTTAAGTATTTCAGATAATTGGCAAACTGAGCTAAACTGAGGTAAAAACAAAAATAACCTTAAACTAAGCTGAAAATCTGCACAAAATGTAGCAAAAAAATATTGCGCTAAACACTGCACTGTGTTAGAAAACTCGAACCCCCTGAAACCTTCATATTTAGCATACGGCTACCAGCTTCTGTTACAAACAAGAAAAAGAAAGACTTAGCAAAGATTAGCATCCTCACATGATGTTTTTGTTTATTCTCCACTCTCATTAGCTTTGCAGCAGGGATAATTATCGTAAGCTTCACGAAAACCAGATCCCACATTCACTGTCAACGTGGAATAACCTCAGTCAGCTGTCCATTCGGACGACATAAACTACCTTTCCAGCATTCCACAACTAAAATAAATAACCCGTCTCTGAATGGTATTTTAATGAGAGTGTGGGAGTGGAACTGTTATGCGCAGCTCTCCGCATGCCAACGTCTGAGCCTGGCCTCCCTTTACGCCGCTAACAATTAGTTAGCTAATCGGCCACCACTGTGAGAGAAATATTGTTTCATGAACACAATATGATGGGGACAATCAGGCTAGTTGGAGCACGCTACAGCAATGGCAACATTACGTGCGTGGCGCACTTAGCAGTGGCTCTCTACCCTTGGAACGAGGGCGTACGCTAACCTTTAAAGAGCAGGGTAATGTATGGGCAGAGGTTTTATGGCTAGCAATGAATTCATTACGCCGACAATCTCAGCTGATTTGCCATTTCAACCTTCTGCCAATAAACCTAAGGACGGCATTTCGAAACCCCCCCCCAGTTTTAACCTTAATCTAACCCTCATCTATGAGGAGACAGGTGAATATCAATTATGTACTGAGAAGTATCAATGTCAAACAGACGGTCCGAGCTGCAGGGGTCCGTTTAAGCTAGAGCGTTTTGCCGAGGCAGGGAGTCTTGGTCTGGAAGTTTCACGCTAGCTTAACACAGTTATTTCATCATCGGCTCCCTGGGCCTAAAAGTTAATCTAAGGCGCCTTGCTTGGGATTTTACTGTGGGTTTGAGAAGGTGGCAATGCGGTGGCGGAGATTAGCCTGCATGAGATGTTTCAGGGTCGAATGTACTCGGATGTTGGCTGACAGCAAGCTTGTTTTAACTAAATGGCCACCGTGCTGAAAGCAATTAAGGCTGCTGTTGAGAGCAGTGTAGCAGTCGCTGTACCATGAATGGCAAGTCTCCCGGAAGTACCATTAAATCCTGAGGTGGGAGTTTGCAGGTTACACACACAGAAGGAACGAGAGGGGAAAGGCTGGCTTGTCCCCTGGAGAGCCGGGAGACGCCGATAAATCTTTGCCTATGGGAAGAGTCACTGATCCTTCTTCAGTTACCCAAGCGTGATATGCCACTCACGTTTGCATCCATTTGCAAGTCAAGTAGCTCACTTCGCATTCAGCGCAGACAGGAGTGGTGGATAGGATCTCCCCGGGACTCGAGACAACATTGATTGATAAAAACTAAATTAATACATACAAAACATGGCTGTTTATGAACAGCTACAAGGTACAGTGACTTCAATGTAGAATGGGCAAGTTTGTATTTTGAAGAACGCCACACAAGTGTTTAACTTGCAACTACACAAGATATGACCCTTGACAGAACTGTCTAGCCTGATGTGACCCCAAGGCTCCATGGGAATTCACAACAGTTAGCAAAAAAAAAGGTAGACTCCACTCCAGCTGGACCGTGCATGCCATAGGGAGAAAGCAGTTGCCTTATTCTGGGAATTCCCTGGTCAAAGGAATTGGCCGTTTTAGCAGTGGCTAAAATGAAAACAATAGGAATGTATTGGCAGTTTATGGGAGAGAAAAAAAATGAAATGATGGCCTCTTGAAAAACCCAAATTCCTCCTATTCCTTCAGCTCCCGTTTCATCTCCACCCGAGGCGAAAGGCTAAAAATAGAGGGACTGGGAAAACTCACTTTTAGCCCCGTAACTGTGGAGAACTTGGTTTGACACTGAGCTGATGGGGTGGAAGTAGAAAAAAAATACAGGGACGTGGAGTGGTTTTAGCTATTCTGGGTAATATTTTCTATAATTTGCAGCACCTTCATACAGGAGAGTTATGACTGGAATGGTGTTTCTAATAGAATTTAGAAACTCACTGAAACTCCTCCCACATGTTCAGACTCGCAGTCTGGTTTCAGTCAAGAGCTCGGTCAAAGGTCAGATGAGTTGGCGCTCTCCATGGCAACTGGAGGAAAAAAATCCATGCCGAAGGGCTGCTTATGACCCTACCCTCATCGCCAACTTGGCAATTGCTTTTTTAACTGTCCATCATGGGAATAATCCTTACATTCCCTGTGACCCGAACAACTCTGGAAAGAGAAGGGGCCACATGACTTCCTGTCTGCCGTTGGACTCTGAAGTTGAAGGGGGTATATGAAGCATGAGTAGGGACTTCAAAGCCTCCAAGAAGAGGTGAACGTATTTATAGACAGGGCTGGCGGTAAAGTTGGCAGTAGTGCCGGAGGGGCGTCTAGAATAAAAAGCAGGGTTGCCCTGAAAGAACTCTAGAGCCTGCTGGGAGATAAAAATAACTCCGAGGCAGCTAGGGCCCGGACTGATTAATGACCCCATGGTACAATTGAACATTGTGTAAACATTGGATCTTGGGCTCTGGCTCAACAAACATTAGCTGGGAATTGTCTTGTTGGGGTACAAGAAGCTGAAAAGGGTTATGTTTTGAGACAAATACATGGGAGGCTAGTAAACAAGTATGCTAAGACAGCCCGGTATCACCAATACAATCTGAGTGAACCCAAAAAATGGTGTACTAACTCTCCAAGATACTGTCAATATTTGAAACCCCTTCAACTTGACAGAATGTGTTTCTGAACTGAACTAGACATTTAAAAAAGAAAATGTAGGGCGGACATGATTTTATCAGTTGGGAATAGATTTTGACAAACGTTGTTAACATTACAGAATAGAGCCAGAGGGTGATGGGGAAAGGGTTGATGACAACTAAAGAGGGGTTTTAAAGTAAGTTATCATCTAAATTAACCACCACAAATGCGCCACTTTTTGAACTAGCATCAATTCACGTGGTTATTTGTGTGGGTAACTGGATGCATGTGTAAGCATTACGCCCCTCCTGTCAGCTGAGCTGCAGTGAATCTTTGCCTGTCTATAGAGAAACAGTATCCTCAGAGGAGACCACGACAGAAATCTATACTGGAGCCGGTCGAACCCTTACTCACACACACACACACACACACACACACACACACAAACTGCATTTCAGACACCCATCTAGATGAAATATGCATGAGGCACTTTAGCTATTTCCATGACACACTTGACTTCCATGTACCTTGACTTGTCTGTTGAGAAGACAAAAGATTTCTGAACTTTTGCCATTAGTGAAAGTACACTACAGGAAAGATCCACCAGGGAAGAGGAACAAAACAAGCACCAGGCTTAAACTGAACCTATACTTTCCACAGAACCACCACAGACCAAAATGCTAGGAATACATGGACTAACCAAAGGTTTGAACGCTGCTATAATAGTTGGATTTAGCACTTTTCAATTTCACATTTGCTTTGCATGCCTCTGATAATAAGTTCTAAATTTGCAATAATCCAGAAAATGTGTCTATGTTCTGATGATTTTAAAAGCTAAGTGATTGGGATCACATTCACTGAAGAGAGTAATATTGAGCTGCTGGGCTTATCCGTGCTGTTGCTCATTGCTAACTGAATTTAAGAGGGCAAATGTCAGCCGTCTTTGATATTTATCTTCTAGAAACCCGAATTAAGCTCCTAACTGCAATTCTGATGCCAGACAGGAGAAGACTTGAAACAATATAAAATGAGTTCAATCTTCCAGTATTATTCAGACACATAAAATAAAAATAAAAAATAAAATGAAACAACAAAAAGTGCTGTATAATAAAAATAATAGAATGATTGTTCACACATTGGGTTATGTTAGGGTCAATATAGGGTGCCTTTTGGTGTTCTGTACATAAATAACTAATTTGCCATGATAACATAAAAATGACTATGAAAGGGTGTGTTATATTAGGATAAGTTTTAGATTCATAACAAAAGCATTACTTGGCTTTTTTTTTTTGCATAAGAGGATGCATGTTATTTTGTCCCATGCACTGCTCATTAAAAATGAATGATAGTAGAATATTGTCAAATCATAAAATTAAAATTCCCTTGAATGGTTCTCCACCATGTCATATTGGAGAATCCGCGCCTTTAAGAAAAGGCCATCCCCTTTAGTGACATCAGATCTGTCAGGTGGACATAGCCCTGTTTAGGAAAGGGACATCATACCTTTCAGAAAATATAATTTGCATCTTAATTTTGCAATAAAAATGTATTCAACAGTAATATATATGTCCATGACAGGGTGGACTTATCTGTTGGTTTATGATTCGAATAATGGCCCATAATTTTCAAAAAAAAAAACGTGTGGGAGCTCAGCTAATGTTTCTATAGTACTTGAGTATCTCCTATTTATGATATGACAAAGCGAATGGGAAATTAAAACCAAATTAGTATTGTGTTGAAATGCTCTCTATAATTATATTGTATTATTTCTGGAACTGTGTTAACATGCTTTATTTTGTCATTGCATTTAACTGCAAACTGCACAAAAAAACAAGCAAAAATGGCTCAGTTCTAATCTCACACACAAAAAAAAATAATCTGGAAAATAAGGCACTGGTTATAAATGAAGATACAAGCGTGAAACCATGCGTGTGCGACAAGCGTGTGTGTATGTGTGTTTATGCCAGCAGCACCCTTCTCAACAATGGAGGCTCATATCTCTAAAAGGCGCAACCCCTTCTAGGACAAAGCAATGCATTGATGATAGCTACTTTCATGCCTTTTAAATGAGCATCATATTTGTCGCCGTAATCGAATTTCACTCGTGTTACTATTTTCCAGCTTGAACGGCATCCAAGAAGCAGGAGGAAACCTCACAACGGGTTGTGCAAGAGCCGACCGCACTGAGCTGGAATCCAAAGGCAAAATAAAGAAAAACAAGCCGAAGAAGAGTGGAGGAAAATCAATAGCCCTTCTTGAGCAGCTCCAGCATACGAACAATTATTATTGTTATGCTGGATGTTTATAGTGAACACATATTGGAGGAGTATTTCACTTCAGAGCAAAGATAAATAAAATATCAGTGCTTGACTTTTAGAAGACACTATAATATAATTTGAAGTGAAACACAATAAGACAGAGGACAGAACCCTGTGGGACACCTATGCTAATCATTGTTTTTTTTACTATCGATCTTGGATCTCTCCAAAACTCACACTTTTCTCAACCATAATAATAAGTTGAGCTCAAAAATTAACTTTTTCTAGAAGAAAAAACTGGCTAGTTTTTCTGGCTAGTTTGACTTTTACCAGCTGTGTGCAATGATCCCCAAATTTTCACTTCGCCCACATAGACGTTTAGGAAGTCACCATGCTGCTTCCCCGAGATGTTAAAACTTTCTGGCATGAAGCTTCTGATATCCCACATAGTGCTTCGCACAACATGGCAACGGACATCAAATGCTGGCCTCAGATGGTTGTATGGAAAGAAGCCACATTAAAGCATCAGAACAACATGAAAACATACTTGGGATACTTCCTTATTCGGAGAAAAAGCCCCACAAACCTTTGCTGTGTTCTCATTCTGAGATGATGTTTACTAGACACTCATGTTAATGCTATTAGCTTTAGCAAATTACAATCATGCCACCATCTGAGCTATCAAAGCCCCTGTGTTTGAGTCACAAGACATCATGATCTTGTTGTTTTGGTAGAGCTAACATTTTTAGTTAAACGAATAAGGGTGATCGGTGCGACCCTAACTGAAGTGAATACATTTATTGGCGCTAAACGTAGGGACACACATTAGCAGAGTGCTAGGATTAATTAGACTGCCAAAATCAGCTGTCTGGCACAAGCAAGACCCAGACGCCATCGTCCATTTAGTGCCTGGCTCCACCTTTCTTTAAATGTATCTTCACATATTCGGTGGCTGCTTGTATTCTTAATGCACTGTGATTTCTATTTTCACTCGTTATGTGTTTTTCTGCATTTGCTTTTGTTCTTTTGGGCGGATATGAGTGCATCACATACAGTCACACGCTCGCCTCCTCATTCCACACAGACCGGAACTCCCCGCCAGCTCACACGCTGTTGCCTACGCCGACACACATGCACACGCATGAACAACAACACGCACACACGCAAACAGATCATTTCATCATCTTAGAGTCTGCGCAAAGCATGTCGAGCAAGACCGTGTGCACTCTCTCTTTCACGTCGTCCTAATACACCTGAATCAGCCCTTAAATATTGAGACGCATAGATTATTGCTGGCTCCTCACACAAATAGGGCACAAATCCAGTGGGAACTATTAAAAGCAATTGTGACATCATTTGGACGCATCATTTTTTTATTCAAATCTTTGCAGAAATTGCATTTGTCCAGCTCAACCTTTCAGTTATCGCAAGAAAAAAAAAAAAATATAGTTATTTTTACAAATAATTCATAAAAATGCAACTGTATACGTAACTAATGTATTCATTGTTATTAGATTTAAACAAAATGCATTTTTAGATGATTAATTATATTAATTAAATATGTATAATAAATGTTTGTGATATGATTAATAGTATTATTTTAAGTTGTATTGATTTTATTAAATTAGTTTTACTTGTTAATGTAATTTATTTAAATATTTATAATAAATGCATTCCTTTTAGATATTGATCATAAATATTTACAAGTCAATAAAGTACTATTAATAATGTTGTTTTATTAAAGTGTTATAGTTTGACATGCCCTTTGTTGAAAGAACAAAAAAATAAATACAAATCAAACACAAAATGACTGAAGATAAGTTGATTATAAATATGAGCACTGAAAAGACTATAAGTTCGGTTCGGCTCAGTCTTAATAAAAGATTTGATCTCAGTAGTTAGCTGCCTGTGTGGACAGTGAAAACACAGGCCTTGACCTCTGAAATGCAGCACGCTCCTCCAACATTGAGCTCACAGCGAGTCTATGAACACCCATCCGCGCCTTCTGAAGCTCCTGCATCTTATTACTGAAGTGAAAGACTGTGTGTGTGATCTGGAGGAGCCGTGTGCGTCCTGTCGAGTGTGTGTGTGTGTGTGTGTGTGTTTAGATCTGATGCATGTTTGGCACGTGTGCAGAAATCGATATGCTATTTTTCGAAGGATGCTCGTCGGACACAAACGCTCTCTGATTCCTTGCTGATTTTGCTCGTCTTGTGTTCAAAGCTCCTGTCAGGAGGCATTGCATTCATCATTAAACGGGTTCACCAGGAAAACACACCCAAAACAACACCGGGTTCAGGAGTCGAGAACCGCTTCTGGAGGAAAACACTGGAACTGAGTGCACTTTTAAACATATATATATATATATATATATATATATATATATATATATATATATATATATATATATATATATATATATATATATATGGTACACACTAAATCCAAGGTATTAATCAATCTATGTTGATTTATATAATATATTAACAAATAATTATACACTTACAACATATATTTTAAAAACTAAATACATAAAAAAAAATTTACTTCATTTTTAAAATATATATTCTAAGTGTATAATTTCTTGTTTACATCTTACACAATTATAGAAAATGTAGATACAAAAATATAAATAAAGAATAAAAATAAAAATAAAAATAAAGATTGTTTCTGATTCCGGCAAGATTAAAAACAAAATCAAACAAAAAAATTATTATAATTATAATAAAGATTATGCATGATTAGATACATGATTACAACCAATCAGAAAATGTGATGTTTTAATATTTTATAAGTAGCAGGATTTTGGACCAATCAGATTCCACAGTGGGCGGGGCTACAAAACACAAAGCCACAGCAATGGATGCATGAGGCTCCCATCTACATTGATAGATATAAATGCTACAAAAACTACAGTCTGTGATTTAGTTGATCCATGAAAGTAATATTCCCATCAAAAGACTCAAAAGACAATATGACTGCCTATATTAGCCACATAAATCCCTTCAGAAAACAGCTAGTAATTGAATCACAGCACCAAACTCACACACACGTGAATGTGTTAGCTTGACCTTCGGGTCTCAGCTAAATACATTCAGCTCGATATATACATTCAGCTCAGATACTTCATGTGTTTTAGGATTCAGATATCTGCAGAGATAAACAAAGGGAACGACAGCCATCCATCACTTTCAAAATCCGTTGCGCTAAACTCAAACAAGACTGGCCTCTGCTATGAATGACTAGCATGTCTCTCCGCGACTCTTTGGAGAACAAGAGTGCAGTGATTTACAGCGTACAGGCCTCTTAGCTTATGAGCTCGTCCGCATATTAAAGGTTCAGATGCTAATGGAGTTTGTGCAATGAACGCATCTCATGCTCAAGGTAAAGAGGCAGATGAAAGACACAAAAATGGCATTGGTAACGCTAATCTGCAACTTTTGTAAAGTGACATTAGCAAGTTGAATCAAAACTTGCCTATACTAAGAATGAATCATGTTAAACATACATTAAAATATTTTGTGTAAGTTTTTTATTGCAGTGCATCTTTCCACTTCAACATTTGCTGTTTAATTCAATGCATTGCTTGACGTTTCTTTGTAATTACTCTTCAAATTTACTAGCGATTTTTGAAAGAAAATACTTTATATGCCATTTTAGGTATTTATTTAAAAATAAGAACAAACGATTAAGATTTACCATTTATCATCAAAAGATTTATCAATAAAAAAAATCTGAAATCTTATACAAAAAATGATATTAAATAATTAAAATTAATTACAAAAAAAAAAGATTTATTGTGTTCACACTATATAGACTAAATAAAATGTTTGTTAGATTATTTATTTATTTATTTTCAAATACAAATGGTTAACTGCTTAATAAAAAAACTAAAAGTCCAAAAAAAAACAACAATTGTGATTGAAAATGTAAATAATATAAATAATTCTCATTTATTATATGATAAATGTGCTGAATTAGAATATACATTTTTTAATTTGAAAAAATATAAAGATTAATGATTTTTTTCAATTTTATTTTACGTTATATACACACACACACACACACACACATATATATATATATTTAAATACACACAAAAATTTGTACTTTTTTATTTTAAAAAATATATTTTTAAAAAATACATAATTGTACAATTAAACTTTACAATAAGATCTCATTTGTTAATATTATTTAATGTATTATTTAATACACAATTAATAATCATTGTGAATGTTAGTAAAAAACGCATTTGTACATTGTTCATGCCAAGTCACACTGAAATAACTAATGTTAAAAAATACTCATTTAATTAATAGCTAATTAACGCTTATGCGTAGTTAATTGATGTTAACTAAAAGTGGTTAATAAATATTAACAAATTAATCCTTACTGTAAAGTGCTGTCAAAAATTATTATTTTTCTTTATTAGCATCAATGTTTCAATGAACAACCGTAAATGTCCATGAAACCGTCCCAAGGTCCTTTATAACTGAAAAACTAATTGTTTAGATTAATAAATACTCTTCACATAAAGATTTTTTTCCCTTAAGATCTGTTCTACGGCTTCACTACGAAAGCTCCTTTTGAACTTTTATTTTTATTAGTGAAGGAAGATCTATTAAGTCAACTTCGTTTCCTTTAATAACCAACACTTCCTGAATCTTAAACGTCCCCAAACCACCACCGTGAAAACATCCTCCACGAAATCTCCAGACGGACGTAATCTCTCACGATTTCCCCAAAGCGAGAGACACTAGAGAAGTGGAAGAGCCGTGCTTCTAGTTAGCACATTTTATCCAGAATTCATCTCCGGTGTGTTTCGTTGACTACACCCCTCTGTTTGTCCACATTATCACCTCCCCAGTCACACAGGAGGAAGATAACACGCAATCTATCTCTCCATTCATTCTTTCGGCCACATCCCATTCCCAATGGCCAGATAAAACGAAACAAGGACGCATACGGAGGACATAATGGAGCTAATAAAAGCAGATCGCAAGCTGAAATGTGATTTTTACCTTATTATAAAGCTTTATTTGAACATTTACATTAGATATCTCAACATGCTATTAAGCCGTTGTCATTTAAAATTGGTAATGTTATTGTTTTAGTGATTATGCAAACAACAAGTCACTGTATTTGTTGTGGTGAAGTGATTTGTGTGTATAATCGTGATAAGAAATTTTACATCCTTAACACATAAACATAGAATAAACATTGTCAGGTGCTGTATTTAATGATATTATCAGCTGGCGTCCTGCAGGCCTAGTATTTAGACGTCAAAATGTCAGGGTTGGGGGATGTTGTGCGTGTAACCAATCATCTTTCCCTCTCGCTTGAAGAGACGGAGCGAGTGAACTCCCTCGCACTCGCTCTTGTACGCCCCGTTGACGCAGAATCCATAGCATCCCTGGCTCAGTTGTGTTGAACACATCCTTGTTCACTCAAGGAAAACAATACAGCTGTAATTACACAGGCTTGAAACTGAAATGCCACGCGGGAGTGAATCTAATGTGTTTCCACCTTTAACCTTCTGTGCTTTAAACTAAATCTAAAATCATACTTACTTGAAACGGTTAATAACCACAGACTTTCACTTCGAGAAGAAGGATGGTTATTTTGTGAATCTCACAAAACCAGTCCAAAAACATTATATACTGTAGACATATTTTGCTTATATTGTTTATTTACTGAAATATTTATTTATTTGCCATATTTTATGGCAGTTAAGAACATTTCCCTACATTCTCATCAGGGTTATTTATATTAAATGAATCTAAAATCATTTACAAAAAATTATTACTGATAAACATTAACTAAAATAAGCATGAACTAAAACCAAATAAAATATTTAAAATAAAATGTATTCATTTATTTAATCTAGTTGCCAAGATGACATTATACGTCATGGTAAATAAATAACAAATTCTAATTAAAAATATTAACTGAATTATATCGAAACAACAATAATCACTCTCAAGATGAACACATTTTCTTATATAGTAACAGGAATTTAGTTGGCAATATGCATAACTGTCATTTAAATGATCAAACTTCAATTTCTTTATGCAAAATATTTTGCTTTATTTTTATTTTTTGGGGGGAGGGGGGTGAAATGCAATGCATTTTCGTAAAGCTCACCTTTTAGAAGTGTTTGAATTTGATGCACTCATAATTCACATATGCAACTGGAAAAAAAACGTACTTGAGTGAGATCACTCACGCTAATTCAGCACTGACTAGAACAAAAAGAGATGTGATTTTTATTGAAAAACAGATCCGCGTTTCAGGAATGTAATGAGTTTCCAACAGAGCTTAATCACATGTTGACATTTGTGCTAGTCAGAGGCTATTGCGCTCCCCGTTTCTCTGCTGTCAAACCATTTTGTCATTCCTAATTAAGGGAGCATGGTTTGCATTGACAGGCAGGTATTTACTCGTGTTTAACCCAACATACCCTTGACTGACCGTTTCAGAACTACAAGGCCCCTCTGTCCACACAAATATGGCTCTGGCTCCCAGAGGCCCATGTGTTCATGCTTGCATTACAAACAATTACACACATCCATCAGCCCTCAAGCAATCCCACCCCCACCAACGTATCTTGTCCTTCCCCCGTTCCCCACCATCAGCTGGGAATCTACCCCCGATCCTAACAGATGTCCCCTGATTTCGGTGAAATGACAACAAAAGGCCGGGCTCTGAAAAAGCCATGGCTTTCCCATCTTGCCCCGAGCTTTCTGCTCCCACACAAAGGCCGGCGGATTAGCAGCTTTTAGCACATGAAAAAGCCCCTAATCCTGAAAACTGTCCCCTTAACTGGGCCCTGAGGTTTCTATAGGGTCACTATAAACCCCTTCAACTCTACTTGGTCCCAAACAAAACTTACCAAACCAGCATCCTGTCTTTGCCCAAACAAATTCCTATGCTTCATCAAGCAAGACCCCTGATAACCATCTTAAACCAGCACACATCACTAAACTAGTGCCATGACTTTTGGAAAGTGGGATATCTAAGATATTCAAGATAAATCTCCCTTCGATTCATGGGCTTTATTGTTTTGGTTCCACTTAATGACTTGAAGGTATTTTGAAGGAGTCTAATTGGAGTTGCCCCAGAGAAAGGTCAAACCCACTCCAAGTCCATCAAACAAAGATCCAACCCTTTAATCTGGTTCATTGGGGTCTGTTAACTATCGAGCCCAAGTGGGGAATAAGTAGACCAATCACAGATGGCATCTTGACCTCCAACCATGGAGAACAGGATGGGGACGGGTCTCCACAACTCTCAGAGGGGTCATAACTCAGATTGAAGCCAAGGTGGGGTGTGTTTATGACAGATCTGTATTGTCTAAATGTCCCAAGCTGGGCAGTACGCCCGTCAACCTGGAGTGCCAGCTGGTCAGTATACTTAAAAAGCAGAAAGCAAAAAATCACCATGGTGGGGGTAAACAACAAGTGCCCCCAATAAAACAGCCAAACACATCGAGGCCAGTGGGAGGGGTTATAGGTTGGGTGGTGGGTGTATGGTGGATATAACGCCCTCCTACCGTAATGAACACATTATCACAGTGGAATCAGAGCAAGCGGAGCATATCATTGGTTTGAAATCCAGTCTTGCAGCGAGGGCTTTAAGCTTAGGGAGCGTGGGGAGAAGGTAGTAGCTTTTGGCTTTATCAGCACCGCCACAGTACTGAGAGCCCAGAGACCGGATGATCAGTCCTGCAGCGTCACGTAGGCAACTGGCCAAGCATGAGATGAAATTAAACTTTGAACGAGATGGATCAATCCCGTCAGCAGGGGTGGGTTTGCTTGCCGTCTTATCTCGGATTTGCCACTAACCTGTTGGACAGAATGGGCAACATAGGCCGGAGAGTTAATATGAATTTACCAGCAGAGGCTATTCCTCATCTTCAACAAGGCTTGTCATGGACAATGTAGCGATTTACTCGGGAACTCGTCCGAACAATTGCTTGATAATTCTTCCAGACTGACCGGTTGTCCCTTGGGTCGTAGTGTTAGGCAACAACTGTGGTTGAACAGAAAGGCCTCGGCTCCTTCTGCATGGATGTGCATGTGGATGCATGTGACGTTCACATTAAGACCAGAAGAGTTCGTTTCAAAGACAGTGCACTCGTTCTTTTATAACCACCAGACAAATTGCACCCACCATGAGCTGAAGAGCACCGATTTAGCACTCGGGACAAATTAAGAGGAATAAACACAATTAGTTGGCAGAGCTTAGGCTCTGGTGAACATCTCTCTTCCCCTCCCTTTTCTGCTGATAATGCGAGGAGCTCCAGCGCAGCTGTCATTACCGCCACTGCTGCATCTGCCATTCACAACCAAAGCTGATAATTGCACTTCTCTCCCTGTTACACAAACTCACCTAATTTTATCTACGACTACGATCACATTGGCACACACGGGTTACAATAACCACCGTGAGAGGGAGCTTTTTGTATAATTGTTGTTTTGATATTTCTGCCTCTCCATTAGCATTTCCTGCGCTAAATCTATCCATGGCGCCTTTGAATACAAGGCTGTGTGGAACATAATTCAATAAAATGGTACTTTAGCAAGTGCTGTAAGATCTCCAATGTTGAAAGAAAACTAAATCAGAGATACTGCTCATTAAAGCATGGCACACTTTATATTTAGAGTGATCATTAGCTACTCTAGCTCACACAAACAAGAGGGCTAAATCTGTATCGCAAGCAACTGCAAGAGCGCTGCCCTTCTCTTCTCTCTGAAGTCGGGAGAATATTTATTTTGGCATTACGTGGCCAGAGTCTCTCTGAGGCATTGTCCTTTGATCCCTATTTAAAATGGGGGAAAAAAGGTTACAGCGATAAGTGTCGGAAAACACAAAAACGACACCAGAAGGAATAACTTCGCAGAAATGAAATTTCAAAACCTTGGGGAAGACACCTTACAAAAGACATTTCACCAACTCATATCCTCAGCTCAATCCAATTAACTTTTCGTCCAGAGGTGACACGGAGTGCACACGGGAAATCAAAGTTAGTTCAGCAAACGAAGTTGAAAAAATTCCTTCATTCTGACACCACCTGACTTCATTGATTTCTTGTTTGTTATTGCTTAGCCTGCATAAGAAAAATGAGCGAAACTACAGGTCTATAGACCGCAGTCACGGCTAACGGCTTCTGTTTGGCTACATTCCTACGCATTTGTCTTAGCATCTCTCAAGATCTGACAGTGATCACCTATGATAAATCGTCCAATTATAGTGGCATTTAGAAACTAAAGCAAACTTGTGAGTTTGCAAGTTGCAACACAGAATAAAGACTGAAAAAACAAACACTTTTTAGCCATTAATGCTTAAAAAGCATGTACATATTTCATGAAAGGATTAATGATGGCTGTCCTTTTCGAATAGCTCCTAGAGTAGATCTTTGCCATCAGACTTATTAGATGAGATGTCAACAATGTCTAAATCTAAATTTCTTGGAGATCAAAGCGAACTATTCAGCCAACATTTTCTTAAAAGTAGAACCAGATCACTTTAGTCTGGACTCATTCTGATACGGGGCCCCTGAAGTCACATTAATGTGATTAATGACCCCTGCATGATCTGTGACTAAACGAATCAAGACGATACCTGCATTACGCTTTCCTGCTTCAGTCTCGCTCAAACCTTTACTTTATGAACACATATACTTTCAAATGAAAGTAAACTGCTCTATTCAGCAGGCCATGGCACAACTTAGCTGAAAGAAAGCATAAGTCATAGAAAAGCATATATCTGCCAGAAAAGAAGGAAGAAAATCCTTAATATAATAACTTGGCTAGAAAGACACTTGGTGAATAGAATCAATATTCTCTACAGTAATTACTTTTTCACACTTTCTATTCAAAACCATAATGCAAAAATGTGTAATATGTTTTTTTTAGTCTACTCTATAAACTCAGCATTAGCAGAAAATGTCAATGAGACCATTATTTTAAACCTCCAGAAAGTTACTTTCCAATTTTCCTCATTATCATGGTTTGACTTTATTGTCTTTGTCTTCGAAACCTTGAAAAACATCAGTAGCCATTTTACAAAATAAACCTTGATTTATTTTGAAACTCACACTGCACTCCAGTAACTCAACCAAAATCCCATTTATTATTATTAATATATATAGATATTAACAAAGCATTAACCCTCTACTGTACCACAAAGCAAGCATATACTTTTCAAAAAATGCTTCAACTCCTCATTGGGATCATGCTTCAAACCAACCCCCAAAAATACAATAAAACAAATCGTATTTTTAAACTGTGGGTCATAGGGAACCCAAACAGAAGAGATGCAACATTTCAAACGTCCTCTATGAAAATTGTGTTAACAACTTTGTTTATAATCACTCCTCATATGAAAAGTTTGTGCGCTAATGAAAGTGTGACAAAAAACCCCAAGTAGAACATGAGGAATACAACTCAATCCGTATCAAAACCGTTAGACTTTATTACTACAACTTCTGTCGCCAAAAAAAATCACATAACGAACAAAAACATTTCGATAGACACAATGTGATACAATGAAATCAACTAATTTTACCAATAAAACCTCTGAATAATTATAGTTAAAGAACATAAATTGTATAAAAAAGTTTAAAGTCTGCATTAATTATTTTAGGTTTAAATTGGCCATTTAAAAAAAGAAAAAAGAAAACGTTTGCTTACAGTAGTGTCCAAGTAACTTTATTTCGGATCGATGCAGATGCGGTACGACCATATAGTTCCTCTTAAAGCGTCCTGTGTTGCATCCATGTACAACAGGAGGAAAAATCCAAATAACTCCTTGGATACGCGAAGTTTTCAACGGGAGAAAACCGTTCTCCGCGCCATGTCGACGGCGTCCGTGCGTAAACTCTCCAAGAGCGCACGAGACTCCACGGACGCGCTTCAAAACGTGCTTTAAAAGTCGGTCGATAGTCGAGCCTCCGCGTCCCAGAGCTGGATCGGATTCTTTTCTTTCAGGTCTCGGACATCGACTGGGGGTAGGGGCAGTTTGGTAGGGCTTTCTTTAGCCCCCCCTTTTCTCCCGCGCACCCTCCCCAACACCAGTGAAGCAGGCTGGGGGAGGCCTCTGCGCGCTCACGTCACCAATCCGTAGTGAATGAGCGCGCACAGATAAGCTGCTCTGACATTTGAAACCCCCTCACTAAAACCATCCCACCTCCAAAATAATAAGACACGAGAGGGAATAAACTGCCCCTGTACAGATTCATTTAGCCAAATTATTTTACAAGCGTGCATATTTAATATATATTTATTTAATTTAAAAAAAATTTGCATTTAATTATTTATTTTGTGATAATGCCAGACTGATTTTACATTATTGCTTGGTACTTGATAACAATATTAAAAAAAAATCACAGTCTGTAAGGAGCAGATAATTTAATAATTTAAGGAAAACTCAGAAATGTCGAAAAAAACAAAACAAAGGGTATTGTTATGTATGTACAGTGTACTGAAATCCATATGAATATCAAATGCAGCTTACAGCTCCTAAATGCATCATTAGTTGTTTGTTTATCAGAGTCAGCCTCGGTTTTATTAATGACAATAAATGATGAACGAATAATATAAGTATCACAATACATATTGTGTTGACACACTGTATTTCAAAGTCATACACCTATTACACCAAAACAATGAACAAAGGCCTAGTGCAATAACTCATACACTACAGAGACACCCTGGAGTATTGTTTACACGCATTTTTCTCTTTATTTAAGGGCCACTGTGATCTCTACTCTCATAAAGGGCCGAGGCCCAATCAGCGGGAATGTCGCGAAAAGCATCGCTGTGTTTTTATGTTGATTTGCCTCATGTTTCTTCCTCACGCTTGCCTAGTTTAATCAGGCTTATAAATTGAGCGCTATAGCGTGTCCCACGTTCTCCTGGTGGCAGAGAGCTTAGCATGGTAAATTTCAGCCGGGCTAAAGAGCCATTTGAGGATGCTGGGGGAAATGATAAAGATTACTTACCACTCTACATGCCCGGTCCATAAGACCATAATGAGCATTGTATTCTGGAAGTGTGTTCGTCTGCATTTTTTTAGTGTGTTGGGTTTAGAAATGTCTATGTAGAACTATATAATACATTTGTGTTGTTATCATGGAGCTGACCACTCTTTAAATCCAATATGTGGTCAGATATATAATTAGGTCAAAACTTGGCACATTAGAACTAAGGACCAGCAAAAAAATAGCTTTATTATAACTATAATATGAACTTTTTTAGAAGATAACCTTTCAAATAACAAGCAAATCATTACACAAAGCTTAATTCAGTTAAGCATGTGTGGAGCTAATAAATAAACAACATTAACTCACAAAGCACTGCTTAGTGTCACAATCATTTTTAATAGCTAGCATGAGTAGCTTCAGGGCACAAAAGATTGCACTGTATTTAATGGTTGTTTTTCTGAGGCAACTTTGAAGCTACTTACCAGAAAAAAAACTTTGCCTTTCTGAGGTGCTTTCAAAACTTTGGGTGTGTTTGACAGTGAGAAAAAAACGATGGGGGCTGATGCTCGTCGAGTTTTGGGGGAAAAACGCATCAATTGTAAGGGGCCTCGTACAGAGCCTTGGGGGACCTTCTTTCAACACACTACAGAAATGCAGTCTCTCCATCGACAGAAAATGCAGAAGCTTTTATCTTTAGATCCACTATGTGGAGAACATGCCTCTGAATACATAGCCCATCTCGTGTGTGTGTGTGTGTGTGTGTGTGTGTGTGTATTTGTCTACTGAAAGTGAACTGATCCATAGTCAGGAAGGAAAGCAGACTGACAGCTATTAGAGTGCAACTGTGCTGTCTTATCTGCTGCCTGATAGGAATCTACAAAGACCCACTGCAGAGATTATGAATTCATTACAGACAGTCCTCACACACACACACACACACACACACACACACAAAGGGTTCTATATACTCACAGTGAAAGGAGAGGTCATTCGTGTTCGCTATCATAAATATTAAACGTGACCGTCTTGTCGCTTTTGAATGAAAGAGAATATGACTGTTTTTCAAACGATGCAAGGGTGAGGTCATTCCTCCCTCACAGGACCAGAGGGAAAGCAGGTTCAAATGCTAATATGGATAGAAATGTACTGTGCTTTCTGTAGTAAACGGTCAGTGGAACAAGTGGGCGTGTCTACAATGTGAAATACGACACTCAGGGATGCCTGCGGTCTGTTTCTCTGCAGGATAACAGCAGAAGGACTCTTAAAGGATGAAAAGGCAAAAGCATTTATCAGAACTAAAAGCAAAAAAACCAAACAACATGCATCTTATGAGGTGCAGAAGCACAGAGGCAATGTGTTTCAGACGGTGCCAAAGAGACTGAAAGAAAGGGAATGTCAGGTAGAGGAGGAGAATGAATTTGGAAATAGTTTACCTAAAAATACACTCACCCTCACATCGTTTCAAAGCCAGACGGGTTTCTATCTTCCAAGGAACACAAAAGAAGATTTAGAGCAGATTTTTTTCCCTCTTTTCCACACAAAAAGAAACAATCGAGTGACTGCACTAAACTATATTCAGAAAGGAAAAATGAAATATTAAATTAATATATACATAATTTGCACCATATTCCCAGCTTTCAAACATTATACAAAAGCTTAGGGACAGAACAAAATAAATTATTATTAGAATATTGAATGACTTATCATTAAAATACTATCATTTATGATTAGAATATACTGTATCAGTTCTCAAATGTCACTTACATTCAAATTAGTGTAATTCATGGTTATTTTTGTATTATTTAAATGGCTTTTATTTCTATATTTGTTTAGTTATTGTGTCTGCTTTTGTAAATTTCACTAGTTTTTGTAGATTGCATTCATTTTTATTTCATTTTTATTTTTATTAATTTTTTTATTAAACTAAATAAAAAATTGAATTGCTTTTTTGACGTTTTTCATCTAAAAATTACAATTTCTTTCAACTAACATAAATGTTCAGTAGTTTTAGTTGACATTTGTTACCCTGACCTTGGTGTAATCAACTATTACTGATGTCACTGCTGGTGTAAAATGTTCCTGTTTCAACATTTGAATGTGCACAGATGGCAAATTGCTAAAATACAATTCATATGACATCAGAAATTTAGAAGATATCTCATGTGGACTACATCTCAAACTCACTTACGTTTAATTCTTATGGTGCTGTCTGAAATTTTACGGCACTGGTCTCTATTAAAAAAAAAAAAAAATTTTTTGGAAATGAGCAGCATGAACATTCAGCCAAATATCTCATTTTGTGTTTTCCAGAAGAAAGAATTCATAGGGTTTGGAGTGACGTGAGGGTGAATTAATGATGACAGGATTTTCATTTCAAAAACCATGCAAGGAGAGCAGGCGGGCTGCAGAAAAAAACAGTAACGGAAAGAAAGGGGAGCTCAGGAGACATGTGTGTGTGTGTGTGTGTGTGTGTATGGAGGATGGCAGGCTGCCGCCGCTCTGTGCCGTGGATCTGCTGGCCTTATTTGGAGTCAGAGACTCTCTGGTTGTTTACCCAGCAGGTCAGAGGGCCGCTACACCGCAGCACTGCAGCGCAAACACACCGCCTGCACCGCCAGGAACTCATCAGCACATATCTGCTCCAGCCTGACACACACACACACACACACACACACACACACTCACACCATCTATATCACCAGATTCATCTCCTACAAACACTCAGCATATAAAGAGAGGCAGCTACTAACTCGCTCTCTTAGAGACACATAAGCCTGGGCGATACAACTGATGTTTAATATATATGTGTACAGGACTTTCAACCAAACAGCCACTGGGGCAAAATAGATTTGTAATGTTTAATACAGGCTGAAATATATTGTTAAAAACAAGGAAATAAAATGAATGCAATTCAAGTTGTCTTTTTATATAAAAGTGTCTGCCAATGCATGAATGTAAAATAAAACAGATCATAAAAAGTATATATATATATATATATATATATATATATATATATATATATATATATATATATACACACACAGATATTTATATGTTTTAATATTTAATAATAATAATAATAATAATAATAATAATACATATTATTATTATTTTATAGAATATATTAATATTTATATTTACTCATTAATAGCATATATAAAAGCATATATACACAAAAGCCACATCAAAACAATATAATATAATATTCATTATTATTACTATTATTATTATTGTATTATTAATACTACTAATATTATTATTATTTTATCTTCATATTTATCATAGTAGTAAATAATTTATATTTATTATTATTATAGATTATAATATTATTATAACAATAATCATAATAAATATTATTGTTAATATTATTAATATTATATACAAATGTATTAGTGTACAATTATATCATACGTGTATTAAATGTTTATTATTATTATTAATAAAAAAATATATATGTGTATTGCGTACAGAGTTAAAAGGTAAAATATAAAACTAGTAAAAATAATAAATGAATATTTTGCACAATATTAACTAAATTAATAATAAATATTTATAATAAAATAATGTCATTTTAAGCAAATAATCTAGAACATACTGTCACAGACTTCAGACTTGTGCGGGTGTGTTTAGGACTAAAGTCCTGTGGGCTAACACAATGGCGGGTCAAAGCAAACAGGCCCGTGTGTCTGCGGATCCCACGCCTGCACAGACCCGCCCTGGACACAAGAGGATTTGCCCACAATGCACTGGGCCCTCGAGCGTCTCTAACTCGGTCTGACAGAGCAGATCTGCAGCATTCAGAGCCGGATCAGAGCCTGCAGTCCGGATATGATCAGAACTTCACTTCACAGAACCAGAGGACCACGGGAAGAACGAGTATTGTGTCTAGATTACACAACGTCACAGATATCATTTGATTTTGATATATGATAGTTTAGATTTGATTAAGGGCTTGAACACAAGCAAACGCACAAACAGAAAGGCGTATGTGACAATAACGGCGAGAAAGACTGATTATAGACATCACATGAATACAAAACGATCCACTTCATGAACACGACAGGTGCTCTGTCTGAAAGATATTAGCTGAAGACGCGAGAAGATATGTGGCTTTGATTCGCAAACACCAGGAAATTATACAAAACGTTATTTTACTATTAGTTATAATTCGTTATCTGAGATTCTATTTCAATCTATTACATTTATAATTTTTTCCTGTTTATTATTATTATTATATTAGTTTTTTCAAATGTAGTTTTTCTTAGTATGTACTTTTTATATTGTTTGCTTTTTATGTTCTGTTAAATTTTTTAATGTTTTATTAGAATTTTAAAATATTTCCATATAGTTTTGATCAATATTTTGAATTTGTATTTTTCATTTTTGTTTTCATTTTATATTTATTTTTAAAATACATTTATTTTTATTGAAATTTTAGTTCGTCTACATAGTTTCATTTTTATTTTTAATTATTTTAATACAGCGAGTAAATAAAAAAAGAAAAAAAAACTAGCTTTGGCCACTAGCTGAAATTAAATAATTTGATATTTTTTTATTTTCGAAAACTAGTAACAAATGTTTTTATGCAATAATTAAATGTACATTTATTTCATGATGATTTACTGCAGTGTTTCATTAAAGTTGCAGGACAAGGCCGAAGCCATAGAGGTAATGCGAAAGCGGCGTAAAGATTAATAGCTTTATTTAACTGAAAGAGAACAACATATTAGAGAAACGAGCGTTTTTCAAGTTCAATGATCTGTGGCATCCGTACAGATTCACACGTCGCTGTTTCCCAGCGCGAGGGAGAGCAGAAATGAGCTTCACTGCCGTGTCTCACCTCTCAGCGTCTCAAACAGCCTGCGGATACGAGTCTGCATGCGTCGACCTGCTCTGCTCTCCACTCGACGGAAAGAAACCGGCGGCGAGCGTTTGGCCTGTAAGACGCCGCAGACTCCAGACTGAACTCCAGTCAATGAGAGCAAACAACAAGGACACACTCGAGTACTGCCGTTAAAAACAGATCACTGAAGAGCTGAAACAACTCAAAATTAACACTTCACCTCTAATGTGTGGCACAGACGCCAAAAAAACTGCCTTTCTGAACCAAATCAATCCAAATAAAACACTTTGGCCTCAAAGAGTGAATAAAAGTGCATTATATCACATAAAAGCACATGAATACACACATTAAGCCTGTACTGATGTCAGTTTTTTACACAGAGGAATTATATATATAAAACTATATATAAAACTATATATATATATATATATATATATATATATATATATATATATATATATATATATATATATATATATATATATATACACACACACATATACATATACACTGTAAATCAATTAAAAACGATTAATCACGATTAATCACGATTAATTCCACCTAAAATTAAAATTATTATACTTTTTTTTTATTGCAATATTTTCGCATTCAATCCTTAAATGAAAGTAGAAACAACATAAAGACGGTATGTTTTAAATATTTGTTTAATGGCATATTTTCTTCATGTTTTAATTATTATTTTAAAAAAAAGACAATTAATATTAAACAATAGATTTTTATGTTTGCCAATTCATTAAAATTAAGTTAAATATTAAATCACACAAATTTGACAAATATAATATATATGTATTATACAAATGTATTATACTCAGACCATGAATTAAATCTTTTTCACAGAAAGTGAATAGGGTTAAATAGTGTTTTATCTCATGATGGTTTTTACCTCTCTGCTGTTTTTAATATTCCTTCTGCTTCATTCTTCGGCTGTTTTTAGTGGCGTTTTCTTCAGCTGCCTCGGTAGGACCTTGAGCAAAGAGAAGAAAGAAAGAAAGATTATGAAAAGGACTGTCAAATGAACCTCTGCCTCCTGAGTTCAGAGCAAAGACTGCAGCTTTTTGAAGACGCATGAGTGACCGTCTGCTAGTCAACACAAGAGCATCGATACACTGCTTTCAACATTTCCAGCAGTGTTTTCAGTTGTGATCACGTGTAATGAGGACAAGAAGATCATCGAAATATCACTAGTTATCATAAACGTTAACATGACGTTGAGTCCCTGTTGTGTTGCAAACACTTTCTGGAATACAAAAAAACATCAAATCAAATGTTCTTGCTTTTAAAAATGTTCAATAAAAAAAGTTCGCGACTTTATCGCAAACACAACAATGAAAGGACTCCTGTTGTGTTACACTACATACTAGCATCATATTAAAATACAAGATTAATCACTGAATGTTTTAAAATGCGCAATGAAATCTAACTTTTGCTGGTTTATTGCAAACACAATAACAAGACTTTGACCATGCAATTCATAATTATTTTGTGTCATGCACTTTTTTTTATAATGCAACACAAAATCAAGCTTCAAACGTTTAGAAATGTTGTTGTGCGACAATGCGTATTTGTGACGCATTATGAAGTGCAGACACATATTGTAACACAAAAACACACCTCCTTGCTTCTAAAACATTCAATGACATTTTTTTGCTAGCTTATCGCTAACAACAGTAAAGAAACTCTCAGATCTGGTTGCTTTTCAATGCATACTTCAGGCAAAATCACAAAAAAAAAAAAAAAGGTTAATGAATAATTTTGCTAATTTTGCTAATTTAGACTTTGAGCTCCTGTTGCGCTACAATGCATACTTGTGTAGACACATTTACGCAAAACAAACACACATGCATAAATGTGATGTATTATGAATTGCAGACACATTTTGAATGCAAAACAAACACACAATTAAGCATCATTGCTTTGTAACTGAAATTTATTGCGAACACAACAGTACCACGACTTTGAGTTCATGTGGTGATGCAATGCATAACTGTGCAATATTATTAATAGCAGACGCATTACAGAACATGCACACAAGCATCGTCGCTTCGTCCCATTTTTCGCCAGTTTATCGCAAATTCATCACCAACTTTGAGCTCCAGTTATAATACAATGCATACTTTTATCGTATTATAAATTGAAGACTCTTTTCAGCACACATAAAACACATAATCAAGTGCCCTTGCTCTTTAAATGTTTAACCAATTGCCATTGTCACTGGTTTAGCGCACACACATCAGCAACAGGAACTTGACCTCTTACTGCGCTACAATTCATACTTGTGTTGTGTTATGAATTGCAAAACATTTTCGAATGCAAATGAACACAATATCAAGTGTCCAATATTTTAAAAAGTTCAGCAAAATGCCGTTTTTAGTAGTTTATCGCAAACACAACAGTAACAAAATTTTGAGTTCCTGTTGGGCTACAATGCAACCTTATGTCGTATTATGAATTGCAAACTCATTTTAGAAAGCACAAACACAAAATCGAATCTCCAGTGTCTTAAAATTAATATCAAAGTGACACGTTCTATAATCTGTCGCAAGTATAACAGTGATGAGGCTTTGCACTCCTGTTACAAAACAATGCACACTTCTTGTGACATTATTAAATTAAATTAAATTAAATTAAATTAAAATGATGTATGCTGCTAATCATAATTGTGTTGTATTATGATTTTCACACATATTTTGCAACATAAAAACACACAAAATCAACTTTCGTGGCTTTTTAAACAAACTTTTTACTTTTGCTAATTTATCGCTAATGCGAGAGCAATGCAACTTTGAGGTCATGTTACAGTATAATTATGAATATTATGTCATAATATGTCATGTCATGGATTGCAGACTCATTTCAAAATGCAAAAACCCAATAACGAAAGCCCCCACTTTCAAAATGTCATCCAAATTTATATCTCAGCTAATTAATAGCTAACGCAACAGTAAACAGCAACACTAACAGTAAACCTGAAATCCTGTTGCATGCTACAATGCATATCTTTGTCATATTATGATTTCAGAAGCATTACATAAATACTCAAAACCAAGTGCCCTCACTTCAAAATTGTCCAATGAACTTCTAAGCTCCTCAATTCATTGCAAATGCATGACTTTCACGCTCGTGTAGCGCTGTCAGAAACGAGCTCTAGCTAGTTTTGTGTCCTTTATCTCTCAGCTCATTCTCCCTCTCTCCCGGCCCATAGATGAGCCTCAGCCTCCTTCGGGACGTGGTTTCCACAACAAGCAGCCAGCCAGCCAGCAGGCGGACATGATTCCTCGTCCTGACGGGACGCTTTAATTCGAGACTACCCAATCATAACCGCTGAGTGTCGCAAGAGGTCCCACAAGGGCTCGGGGCAGGGAGGGTGGGCCGCACAGCACCCTCTCAGCTTCGGCTGCCAAAACAAGACAGTGCCCCGTTCTGGGAATTTGTTTAATTTACGAGATTTATTCGGCGCACACGCGCTCCCTCGCAGCAGACACCCCCTCCCTCAGACGCTTCATCAATCAGGCTGAATGTAGCATAGCTGTGAGCTAACGCTAACGCTAGCCTGCCGGGGGGACGTGACAGTACATTAGCCTCTGTGTAAGGAGACGACGGTGGGTCGTATGAGGGGCTGTGATGTACCGCAATGTGTCGCGCACTTGAGGGCGCGCTAATAAGAGTCTAAATGTGGCCGGTTTTCTCGGGGCCCCTCTAAAACTCTGGCATGGGAAATGGTCACTGCGCGACAGATGGCTGAGCATCATGGTGCAGGGTAAATCGGGAGATGGTGGAAGCGTGATGAAAAACAGTGTGCAAGAGGCTTCTTTGGAGCACAGGAAGAGCACGGCACATGCTTTCAGAAGAACATGCGTGATGGGAAAAGAGTGAGGAACACATCCTGCACCCATTTTACTTTTCTTCAGGAGGTTTAATATATATATATATATATATATATAGTCAGTAGCACTCATTTATATATATAAATATATATATATAAAATTAAATATAATTGAAAATGAAAGTATAATAGACCTAATTACAATAATAATAATAATTATTATTATTAATAATAACAACAACAACAATAATAATAGAATAAATATTAATTGAAAAGTCTACACATGCATAGGTCAATTTAACAATAAAATAAAAATTACATACATTTTGTTAATTTGTAATTTTCCACTAAATATGTCATTTATTAATTTATGAATCAATGCACATGTTTTTAATCAATGTTTGTAAACATTATTATTTATTTTTTTACAAATCAACAATAAAAATTTATAATAAAAAATGCATTATAAAAAACTATAATTCATAATACAAACAATGATTATAAGCTAATACAAGACAATAAAAATAAAGAAATATTTACATTAATACTTTATTAATAATAAATTCAATAATTGTTGAATAATGATTTCAAGTCTAAAATAATATATACATTTTTGTATACAAATAAAAAATAAATAATAAAAGTTTGCATCGCAACGCATATTTTCATTTATAATTAAATATTTTACCCTCAAATTCTAATTTATTAAAATATATATATTATTTAATAAAGAATGTAACTAGAATCTTTTGAAAATAGAATTTTGTAAATTCATTTTAAGTTGTATCTAGACATTATTATTTTTCATTACTGTATTACGGCTACAAGAATGAGACTCTTTTTATTGTTGCATTAATGTAAAGATAATTTGTGTGTAAAATGTGCTTAATTGTTTAAAAGCAATTGTAATTTCAATGCATAATAATAATAATAATAATAATAGTTTATATAATATTAATGACAGTTAACTGTTTATTAAATAAAAAAATGGTTATTGATATAATTATTGTTATTATTATTATGCATCATGTATAGAGGCATGAGGAGAAATGCTAACAGAAGTCAGAGTGTGTAAATGTGTGTTTTCAGCAGTGAAGCGGCTCAGATGGATGTGAAAGCAGATCTGCAGTAAGTGTGTGGGTGACTTTGGGAGTGTTGTGGCGACCGCATCGAGCCGAAGCCCCAGAGGTCACAGCACAATGAAGAGCAAATTGATTCAGTTACCGGATAAATAGATCCTCGCTCCAAAGTCAGGCAAAACTTATGGCTCGTGTGTTTTCATCGGCACTCCTGGGAACGTTTGCCTGACGCTGTCATCCGGATACTGGAGCTCCTGCTGAAGAACAGGAGAAATCCTCAAAAACTGCTCCTCAAATACAGCAACGACATTCAAGAAGACGTCTATGTTCCTCCATATACCACAGACATCTCACAAACTGCTCATGTTCGCCAAGAAAAACCAAAATCTGAAGTCAGACGTCACAGATCTTGATATGATCTCAATTACACATATATATGAAAAGTTTTTGAATTTGCAAAAACGGATAACTTCATTGTGTTTTTTCATTGTGTATTCCACTGAATCTCAGCCAATTGCAGTTTTTTTTTTTGATTTGGTTAAAAAAATAACAAAAAATTACAGCTAACACAATAAAAACACGATTACATAATAAAAAAACTAGAATTTTTGACAATAAAACAAAACGAGTTAGATAAGAGTTATCTGTTGTAGCAAATAAACTCTTCATGTATATATAAATGTAATGATATACTACAAATAAGTAAAATATAACATTACTAATTCTGATGATCTTTAGCGTGTAAATACAGCAACATTAGTCGGATTCGCTCCTTCATTTCAAGCACTCTTGTTTTCTCCAGGAATAAATCTCTCCATCTCGACTTGAGTTTTATTAGCCGCCCTGTTCTGGCCAGATAAGTGCCACTGCTCTCCATTAAAAACAGCCAGCTTTTCTATAACTGCAAAATAATAATTACGGCTCGGCCTGCCAGTTCTTGTTGTTGTTGATCTGGACGGCTGAATCAGACAGCTGTAGCTCAATGACTGCCATCCAAATGAGCAGATCTTAAGCGCATCCTCATGATCCGCCTCATTACCCAGCTCTCAAAAGCTGGAATCCCTAAAAAAATTAATTATTGTGAGTTTTTTAATCAGAGTAATCTCATTGCCCTTGGCTGACATGGTGACATTGGGAAGAGCTCTCGGCCGCAGATGCATCGCAGCCGGAGGAATGGACACGACGGATTAATAACGATAAACCAGTCGCTCCACACCTGTTTACGGCCAACGCCTAATCGCTCATGTCTGGAGAACCTGGAAAACCTGGAAAATTTCATACTATATGGGTGTTTGTTTGTTTTGTGAGTTGGTATTCTGTTTTTTTTTTTTTTTTTTTGTAAAAGTAACAAATTTCATTGAAAAAAGTAAATATTTATGGTGTGAAAATGATTTATGTAATGTTTATGTAATATTTTCTGCTGTTGTGACGTCATTTAGACAACAACAAACAATTTTGCCACCAATAAAAATATATCAAAAGTTACTGTTCTTGTTTGCCAATGAAACAACTGTTTCAGAAGAGCTTAAAATGAGATATAAGATGGAAATACGTTAAGAAAACCAAGAAAGAAATATACGCAAATATCGCGTTTTAAAGTCACAGTACGTAAAAAAAATGTATTAAGTTCATACACACAATAAAAAAAAAAAAAAATATGTACTGTGACTTTAAAACGCAATATTTGCTTATATTTTTCTTGGTTTTCTTATCGTATTTCTATCTCATATCTCATTTTTAGGATACAAAAATGCAATTAAGCCATTTCTTTCAAAAATGTTACATAAAACGAGATACAGTAAAAATTACACCCAAATTTTTAACTAACTGAACAATAAAAAAAAAGTAAATTTATAAATCTTGTACATTTTATAAATATTGAAAATTGAACGTTATTATTATTATTATTATTATTATTATTATTATTAAATAGAATTTGTGGGTAAAATGTGCTTGTTAGGGAAAATATCACAATAATAATTATTATAAGAAGAAGAATCTACATTTTAATTATTTTTTTTTTTTTACATTTTGAAATAATTATTTTAATTAAACAGTTAATGATATAAATATTTTTAAATATTTTAAATTATATTTTAATATTCATACTATTTTAAATAATTAATATTTTTAACAATAATAATAATGGTAATGCATGTACACAGACATCAAATGCTCCCCAAAATGTTTTAACTGTAATTGTGATGGTGTAATTTCCAGTCCAGTGTATTTTTGAAAAAATTATGCAAAAACGATGAAAATACAATTTAATTTTGGATACTGGATATATTAATGGACAAATAATAAGAGACTGATGGAAAAAAAACTGCACTTTAAGGGAGTTTATAAATCCGCATTATCAACAAGCCAGCATTAAATTAATCAGAGGTTTCTTATGAATATACATGACACACATAATCTGTGTTTATCCTGCTCGAGCGGTGGGGGTCATTTAGTTTATTATTATGACTCGATCTACTCGCTGGCGGATTTGTGGCGCGGGATTCCAGGCTGCCTTTGACCTCGGGAACGCCGGACCAGAGCCGGATCATCCACGCTAATCCAACCTCATTAGAAACGAGCCGTATGATGCCGCCGTCCGCGGATAAATAGCGGCTTTGATGGCGAATTTAAAACATTACTGCGGATCAAAACCCCTGTAAATAACCCGCCCGCGAGAGCCACGGCGAGATAATGATGATTGCAGAGACAACATCTGCATTATCTGCGGAAGAGGGACCGTTTGAATGGGATCTGGAGGCTTTTATCCAAATGAAAAGCCCGCGGTCGTTTAAACCTGCGCGATGCCGTTGACATTCTGGCGCGCTCTTTTCCCGCTCTCGGGGCGCGACACTATATGAGATCACTCGGAGGAGATTGTGGAGGCAAATAACACGGCGAAAGAGAGCGGGGTGCGAAGATAAACCGGTCTGCCGTTTTCAGAGATACATTATTGAGTCAGGAAGTTCACAGATTGATCACAGCTAACAGGTCAGGACTCGGATCCCTGCTGTTTTCTGAGGGAAACGGGAGGGAAAACTACGCCGAAAGCTGTGAGAATATAGCGCTAACTGATAAAATCATAAAATAATATAAATGGCGTTCAAAGAAAGGAGTAACCTTCCTGGGGTGCGTTTCCCCAAACCATAGTTGCAAACTAATTTAGTTACTTTGTTGGTTGCAATTCAATTTCCCATTGTTAACAGGTTAGCAACTATGGTTTTGGGAAAGGCACCCCTGTATAGTTTAATGACCACAAAGTAGCGTGTCCAACCAAACTCAAAACTTATTTGAGTTTTGATTACAGGTTAAAATTAGTTTTGATTGCAGTTTAGGCTACTTTATAAACGGTTTGCTTTCCCATACATTTTAAAACAAGGTGTCATTCTCCTTCTTGTAACAATGTATTTTAACAGTGTATTTTATACAATTAATACTATCATAAAGTGCAACTTTACTATGCAAATAAATATATATATTTTCTTTACATTACAGTAATGAAATCTATCTGAAAATAAAAAATAGCCAGAGAAAATGTGGTTAAAATGTCATGGAAATGTCAACATGTCAAACAAATAAAAAAGAAAGAAAGAAGAAAAATATGTTTCAAAAATGTAAAACTCATTCTAGAGAGAATCAGTTTGGACAAAATTTTTGTCTTTCAGTATTTAATTGTAAAATAAAAATATATATAAAATGTAAAAACTTAATTTAATACAATAATTTAAACTACAATATAAGTTAATAAAAGGACATTAAAATGGCAAAAACTGTTTAAAATTAAAATCTGTAAAAATATCTAAATATTAAGAAATATGAATAAAAAAACTTGTACTAAAATATCTAAAATGTAAAAATAAAATAGACATAAAAAATGTATTAAAATGGCAAAAGATCAACAAAAGTACTAAAAGATTAAAATTTAAATTAAAACTAAAAATATAAAAAAACCTTGGTGTACTAAATTACTAAAATTAAAACAATATCTAAATAAATATATGGACGTTTTCTGGTTCTGTTGGACCACTTGGCGTCCAATCTGGATCGTAAAGTGAAACCAGTTGAGAACCACTGATCTAGATCTCGATCAGCTCAATCACCCAATCACTCAGGACGTCCAGCAGCAAACCCCGTCGAGCTCCTTAAATAAATTAGCGGCACGTGATCCTCCTCAGATGTGATCTTTGTTCCTGTGGAAATGAAACTTGGAGGCATTTAGCGAAGGTGCCCAGAGTAAGCGGCTCTGAAGGCCGGATGTAATCAGCGGCTGTGAGTAATGGCGAGAGTTACTCCAGCCTCAGACACCAGATATGAATCTACCTCAGCTCTAATTGATTTATACACCAGCGCTTTATTGCCAGATTCCTCTCAGCCTCTATTATGAACATACACCGCTGCGACAGCAAACAAATAGAGCCATTACTTATTTAGAAAGAGCCTGCTCCCAAGGTAGGACGGCCTGAAGAGGACTGCGTTTCAGTTCCAAATGTAAACGCCAAGCATTTGCTCTTTGATCGCGTTTGACCAATTACAAAGAACCAGTCTGAAAGAGAAAATGTACTTAGTTGTCATAAAAATAACAACACAATACAAAACCCCTAAAAAACGGTATGTTTTTTAAACCAAAATAAATAACAAAATTGCATATAATAATATAACTGAATATGAAAAAAACATTTAGTATTATTATTATTAATAAAATATGTTAATAAAACATCATCAAATAAAAAATTTTCATATGGTACTAAGAATGAGATTTTTTTTTTAATTGTCATGAAAATAATGTAATCATTTAACCATTTAAAAAAATAGTCCTAAAAAGTGAGGGAATGTTCAGGACAAACAGACAAACCATCATCAGTCCACCAGACCAATGAGAGAAGTCCCGCCCACCTGTTATGACAGCCAATCAGCTTTCAGCAACCAGCAAAAAATCTCTTTTATAAATACAGTTTATACAAGCTCAAATCACACTATGATGACTATTTTTTCAGTGATTTGTTGCCATATTTTATTTTTGACATTGAAATAAAATGTAATAATGGAAAATACGTACTGAAACTGAATGAAAACATTTGAAAATCATCATTATATTCATGGGATTTTAACTATAACTGTACCAAATTTGGAAAATGCAATTTGTTTTGTTTAGTATAATATATATACAAAATATATAAAGAACATTAAAAGTAAATATTTTGTATTATTATTGTTATTTGTTTTTATTTCTCACTTTATTTTCACTTTTTTAATGTTAATATGATCAAATGTAACTTGCTATATTAAATTCAAATTAAATGTAACATTTTAAATCTATACATAACATTTTATTTAAAAATTATGCAAATTTTTTCATTACTTTAAAAACATTTTTTTTCAAATGGTACAATTGTTAAATATAAAAATTAAATTAAATTAAATTCACTATATACAAAAATGTGAAAACTATATAAAACATCTTATAATAAAATACATTTTAACATTTAATATTTTTATGTTTAAAGAATATAAAAAAATATTACGATTATGAAACTAACTATAACATACATCTTTAAATGCGTCTTAATAATTAAAATGATTAATTTTCCAATTAAATATGAAATGTAAAACCTATAAAAAAGTTTTATATTAAAAAGTTATTAATATTAACATTCAATTATTGCATATAAATATATAAGCCTTGAGTACACATAAACTGATAGCATAAGAGTCTAAACTTATTCTTGAGTTTTAACATGAGGACACAGATAGGGTATATCTGATATATTCATTAATATAATTTAATCTGGTCCTTATCTTTCATTACATAATCAATCTTCAAGTTTTTCAAAATTAGTCTTATAAACATCTTCCAAATGACGAGTCTCCCGCTAATAATGATGACACTGGTGTGGCGTTTCGTCTCAGAAAGACCATCATTCTGATGCTAATGTTAATCTGAACGCAGGCAAAAATAACACCCTTTTCAATATTCAAGGCTGTTTTTTCATTGAAGTACAGTAGATAGGTTAATCTGGACCAACCCTCCCCCCCCCCCCCCCCAAAGACATCTAGTGTCAAACAGAAAAATAAAAATAAAAAATTGAACCGTACGTTAATGCTATCTGGTTATCATTGTACATGTATTATTATCATTATTTTACTAAATAAAAAACAAAAAATACATTATTATTATAAAATTATTATTGTTATTGTATAATTATTTGATTATTTTATTTTTCTTAAAGATTAAATGAAAATGCCTTTTAGCTTATTCTTATTTAAATCCTTATTATTATTTGGTTCTTTAATTAGATTTTTCAAATAAGAATATTATTTAAAAAATATTTAAAATATTACCATTAATGTAATCATTATGATAAAAAAATTTATATAAATATTATTATCTAAATAATATAATTGAAATATAATTGAAAATATTGTTTGCAATATATTATTAATATTATAAAATATGAAAAATATTTATATTCATAATATTAATATTAAAATTAATATATTTTTTTTAAATAAAGACATTTTTTACAATCAAAATTTTTTACAGTAAAAATATAAGGAAAAAAGGTATTATTAGGGGCATGTGCTGTGTGATAATCTATCATTAAATCAAAGACTTGATAATGTGATGTGGATAAACCCTGCCGCTCGTCAATAATTCTTACGATTTTTTCTCAATGTCAAAAATCAAAGCAAAGCACTTTCTCTCACTTCTGCTTCGGTTTCCTCCACCTTCCCAAAATCCCATTTGAAGATTTGTATCCATCACTGTTTACTCTCAACATGCACTTAAACGGCGCGAAAGAAAGTGGAGGGAAAAACCACTTAAAACGTGTGAGCGAGGTAACAGCAAACATCACCATAACCAGGAAGCAATTCATCCAAATTCAATTTCTGGCTGATTTAAAGCGAGTACAGCCAACATGTAAAACCAGGCTTTTATGGGAATTGATCCTCACTTTCCCTGCTGTGTCCTGTATTCTGGCGTAGCGACTAGCATCACCGCTAAGAGCCTCACTCTCCTGACGCCAGCCGTCTCCGTTTCTGACCTGCACTTCTGAAACACGCTGTACTTTCTGCTGGACAAAACTGTCTGATGATAGTATTATGGATGAGGATGGGAATTACAAACGATTACAGAAATGAAGTCATTTTGAAATAGCACTCCAGCACAATTATACATATACTGTAGTAGACAAAAAAAAATCTTGTTTAGCATAATTTATAAACAAATAATACTTTTATATTAAAATATGTAAAATTATTTTTGTATAATAATAAATTGTAATATTTACAATTATAAAATATTCTTAAAAAATTTAATGTAATGAAACATCGTAATTGTTTATTTTATAAACAATTAATGTTTAGGCGCTCCCTGAAGGAGGTGTCCTGCTCCTACAGACGGCCTCAGGCATGGATAAGAGGATTATTCTCCTATTATCGGCCCCGGGAGGGCATTAGCGCGGCCCCTGCTCCAGCGTTCAACAGGGCAGGACCTTGCCCTCAGCGACAACATCATAATCAATGGATGCAGTCACCGCCGGGAAACCAGGCCGGTTCGGGGTCAAACGAACATGCGCTTTAGCCTTGAAAAACCGGCATCCAACTGCTGCTAGCATGCTAACTCGTTCACCTCTCTCCGAGAAGCGATGCGGATGTGGAGGAGACGGTACTGTCAGTCTGTGATAGTGTTTTTTTCAAGGGCAAGTTTAATTCCCACGGCCAGAGCTAAAGTCGTTTCCTGTTAGCTTGCGGATCAGAGAGATCAGCTTCACTTGACGTATATGAACCAACGCAAACAAACGCAATGGAAATCAACAGGGCCTGGAGAAAGCTAACATTGTGGATGTAAATCTACTAAAACTAAATGGCATGTGACTAGCAACTCTAAAGCTGCTAGTATCAACGAAGTACGGATAATGCTAACTGGCTAATTTAGCAAGTCCCAACCACTTCCCTCATGAGCCTTGATGTCAAAAACTGCAGAGAGGAGAAATTAAAGGCACTTTGAGAGCTTTCGAAAACAAAAGCAGACAGGGGGAAAACATCTACTAGAATATTGTGCAACACTAGCGATATACTGCTAATTCAAAAAGTAATTTCCTGTTAGCACGCAGGAGTTTACAAGCAAACTCAATGAGGATCAACAGCGACTTAGCTAATTTTAGCTTAGCTAATGTTGTGGATGTGAATTAGATGACGCTAAATGTCATGTGACTAGCAACTCTAGCGCTACTAACATAAATAACATCTTGACAATGCTAATTGGCTAATGTACCAATAACATAGCAAGTGCCAAAACCTCCTTAAATATGGCATCAAACACAGCACACATGATACATATTTCAAAGTCTATTTCATACTTTAAAAAGACTTCAGAACTACCATTAACAACTACTATAATATGGCGAAATATTGACGATATACGGCTATATTAAAAAAGCGTTTCCTGTTAGCATGTGGATTGGCAAGGACATCTTCACTTGATGTTTTTATGAAAACACAATGGAGATAAACGGAGGAGAAAAATGCTTGCAATTCCATTTAAAATCTAATCCATCTTCCTCAATAAAGCCATTCGATTGGCTAAAACAGCTTTCTATAGGTACTTTATTCAATGCCTAATTTAAAAATATAAATTATATATATATATATTACCTAAGATTGTATCTATTCTTAATCAAGTAAATGTTAACTAGTATGTTTTTAATGACACTTTACATTGCAGAAGCTAAAGCGATCAAATTAAACATTTCACCTTTGTTTTTTCATTTAGTCTTTAGTTACCGAGCTAACAGCTTAGCCTGCTAGCATAGCAACGCTAACTGCTATAGACATTTTGATCAGCTACAACAAGATATCACACTATCACAAAAACCTACTTTTGATCAGGCATTAATGTAGTAGGTGTCGATCTGAAAATGGCGTAAAACTAAAGCTAACGATGCTACGCTAACTAGCTAAACTCTGAATCCAGGCAATAATAGCTTTTTCTCAATTATATCCTTCAACAAGATGATTATAAGTCTTGAATCTGCATGAATCACAACATCTCAAACACCGATTTAATGCATAAAGCATCAAGACACAAAACCACACTTTAACAAGAAGTCTTTAATGAAGCAATAAACGCCGCGAATGACGCAATCGAACCAGAAATGATGCCATATTGACAATGCCATATTTCTCTAGCTTTTTATTTCCTGACGAGCACAGGAAGCGTTTCCTGAGCTAATGCAGCATAATGAAGAGCAAAGGCTGCACATTAGCGTTCAGAAGAACATGAGGAGCTTCGCTGGAACGGATCGCTGACTGTAACGGACACCACTGAGGGTCTCTTATGGAGAAATCAGCCGTTCCTCATATAATTACTGTCAATCAGGGAAGCAGGAGAGCATGGAGACGCCACACAGATGTGATCTACAACACAAAACACCTTGTGATGCTACAAGACGTCCTGCTACAGGACACTAGCCTAAAGATCACAAAACACACCTGTGATGACCTTATAACACCCACTGGTTCACAATGACAAACTTATCACAAAAGATTTCAAATAACGTTTAGTTATTTAAAAAGTATTATATTTTTATTAATATTATGTTTTTTCATTGATTCATTTTTTAAAGAAACAATAAAACGAGTCAATTTGGGAAACATTATGACAGCAAAAAAGATGATTAAAATCATTAAAAAAATATATAAAAATCTCGGATATTTATATTTACATAAATATATACTTTTTCTTAATATTCCTTTTAATTTATTATAATATTAATATATTTTACTAATAAGCCCATTTTAGCAAGATTATAAAATAAGATTGACGCAAATAAAAAGTACAAATTTTTTAAATGTACAATATAATGTACTGTTATACTGTATAATATAATAAAATATTTAATATTACATTTTTCAATAAATTAAATTATCAGTATTTATCAGTATTTTCTATAAATAATGAGATAATGAAAAATAATTGTATATATTATATTTAAATAATAATAATATATAAATATATTACACAAAACAACAGCAAAAAACATTCAAGCTACTGTAGTATTTAAAAAAAAAAACTATGTTCAATAAATTGCGATATATAAGAAAATGTAATGATTTAGTTTAAATAAGAACCATTGGTTTATTACTGTATCTAGTGTATGATGAGGTTGATGTGTAAATGAGAATTGACTGCATGCTAGCAGTGACGTGGCTAAAGGAAAGACAAGCAGGGCTTCATTGGAAATCTGGACACGTGAAACGAACAACTCCAGTGAGAAATGCACTTAAACCATAACACAAAACTCAAAGAGCGATGCTGAAACAGAGTTTATATGAACCGAAACACGACATCTAACAAATAAATGATGCTGAAGTGATTCATATTGACAAGAAACGACACAGAATTTCAGATAAAGATCGAACAAAAGTGCCTCCTGTGTGGCCAAAATTGATTTTTCCTTCCTTTTGTGATGTTTTCTTTGTAAACCATATGTTTTTGGGGATATTTGACCCCTGTAACACACACACACACACACACACGGGACCCGGTCCCTGGGGACGCGGAGGCAATCTGCTGAGACGAAGGGCCCGAGCAATGAAAGAGCCTGTGATTGCGTTCGACCGCGTCTTAAAAAGATGTCATACATCAAACGGTGCGGCAGATAAAACGGCGTCCCGCGCGAGTTAATCAGCCGAGTGCTTGCGCCGACACACAAACATTTGTCTCAATCTCACGCAGAGGCTCCCGGCCGCCTCGTTCATTAAAACACACAACTGTAAATAACTTTGGATAACGCCATTACAACAAAGAAGAATCAGACGAGATGAAGCGACGCATGCAAACAAGCCGACCTTGAAGCTTCTGTGAACTCATTTACGGCTAAATTACAACTACAAACAGCATCTGAGGCGCTCAAATTAACCAAATTAAACAGCCAATCTCCTGACGATGCGAAAGCATTATCTAGGTACTTCTACTTATACCATTTTTTGCAGTACATGTGCATTGTTTAGTAAAAAAACAGGGAAATCTATACTTAAAACAAGAAAAAGTCTTAATTCGAGATATGTTGACTTATGTAAGATTGATTCTTAAGTGAAATGAAAGATAAAGGGTTTTAATATATATATATATATTTAAAATTATATAATTAAATTAATAATTGATATAAGTAATAATTAATTAATATAATTTTTGTAATATATTTTTTCCAGAAAAAAATAAAATAATAATAATTAAACTATGTAAATTTAATTAGAATCAATTAAAATAATTGATAAAAAATAAATATTTGAACAGATATACACACAAAGTATGTTTACTTTACTGTGATTTACTATTAATTAAATTAATTTCTATAGTTTAATGCTTAAAAAAAGGAGGTCACAAATGTGGTAGGACTTAATTCAAGATATATTTTCTTAAACAATTCTGAAATTAAAAAAAATTAAAATAAGTGTTTATTTTCATCAAATAATATTTAAATGTTATTTGAACTGCGTCATTATTTATAAAAAAAAAGATAAGGCATTGCTAGTCACTATACAGTAATATTTAACAAATTATTCACAATTATAATTAATGTAAATGTTTATAATACATTAAATAATGTTTTTTGTTATAAAAAAAATCAAATCAAACAAGAAAATTTTACTTAGAAACAAAATTTTAAGTATTTTAATAGACTGCTAAAAGCTCACAAAAATATATATATATATAAAAAATAGTTAATTAATAAAAGTCAGCTTTTTAATTAGAAGGCAATATTTAGTGTACACTTTGTAGCATGCAGTGTTCCATTTGGAACAAAGCTAATTCTTACTTTATAGAATCTCGAATATAACATTCTATTCTATTTTTATGATAAAACTATCATGTAAACTATCATTACTCAAGGTGAAATCTGAATATCAGACCTTATTTTTCATGATAAACACCCTCAAATGTTGCTATTTGTAACACGCTCTTGAGTAAGAACCGGGCATCGGTCTCTTATCCTCATTCCCAGCTGATTGATTAACAGTCACTTTCTGAAACAAGCAAATGAAAATGAGCTAAAGCAGCCGATCTCAGTCACAATGCCACAGAAAAACCAATAAAACAATCAATGAAAATGTAAGTTATATGAACCCTCAACTGAGGGTTATGAATCCCACGGTGCCCTGTGACAAACACAGGGCACTTAAGGTAAAAAAAAACAGACTTCATGCGGCAAGAAACGGCAATAAAATATAATTTATAGTCTATTTACTTCCAAATTAAAATGCGTTACTTGCATATTCAGATATTAAATCTTGTTTTCTGAATTAAAATATTATATTTCTGAATTTAAAAAAAATATATAGTATTACTTTAGTAACCATTATTACTTTATAAAAATTAAAAATAAAAACTACATTTTTTTCTGACATTTTCCAGAGAATAAATGTAAATATCTTCATTTTACCGAAAAGAGCAGCTGGAACATTCTTCAAAACATCTAATTTTGCATTTAACAGAAATTCAACATTCAAAACCACATGGTATATGAATGATGACATAAATCTTATTTTCATGGTGATCGTAGTGTATTAGATGTTAATTTGGACAAAAACAAATATGCTAATTGACTATTAAACCGGAAAAAAAAAAAGCACAGTAAAAAGGTTTTTTTAAGCTATAAATGAAACCGATATCAATGGAGTGGGTTTCACAAGAAAATACTTCTTTAGTCCTTTTGCTTCAAAATTTAAATGTGTCACTCGCCGATAAAAACATGAAGAGCTGTTTTCTGAATAAATTAAAAAATGAAGCTTATGATTAAAACAAAAACAATATCTTCCAGTGATTAGAAAAATAAACTTTAATTCAAACAGTATTATGACCACATTAGAAGATATATTTTATTGTTTTAAGCAAAAATTCTTTGAATTTTAATATTTTTTTTCCAAAAAACAACACTTCATATCTTAATTTTACGGAAAAGAGCAGCATGAACATTCTTCAAAACCTCTCGTTTTGTGCTTTACGGAAGAAAGTTAATCAAATGGGTTTCAAAAACCACATGGAGTGTGTAAATAATCAATTTCAGGGTTATTTACATTAATTTGAACAATACCAATCTGCTAAATGATTTATATTTACTAGAACAAAGGGTTTCTACCTCAAAATTGAGTTTAATTCAAGATTTACATCAAAAACACATCCTGTTTCCTTCAGTTTTGGCGTTTAAACGTCTTTTGTCAACATAATACTGTGCTCCATCTCTGTCGATCCTCTTAAAAAATGTCCTCTAACAGCAAGCCCTTGACAAAAACCATCCATCTGGTATGTTTTCTCCGAGGAAAGCCATCAGCGCTGGGCTTCGGAGCGGCTCTGGTGACACGGAGGAATGTGTATCAGCTAACGCCGGTGAATTACATTCTGTCAATATGGAGACACAATAGAGGTCATGACCTCTCATCCCGCCCTCGCTCGCTTAATGAGAGCGTCGAAAACCGCCTTCACCTCCTTCTCAAGCGGCTAGCTGTGGTTTTTCTCTGCCTCTTTTAGCTTGTTATCGTCAGGTCAGTCTCTTTAAAACGCCAAGGTTCATGGTTTAATATAGACGGCATTCACGGGAGAAACAGATTGTGACCTTGATGAGAGCTGTGCTTTTTAAAAAATACGGAACATTAAATTTAGCACAAAAATGTCAACGCAGGAGTAAAATAATGAGTAAATAGGCTTCTCTATAAAATTTCATCTACGCTTACAAAGACATGTTAAGTGTTTTGAATTAAACATGAAATGTTGAGGTAGAAAGACCTGAATAGCATTTTCTTGTAAAAAATAAATAAATACTCCTATTATCTTTTAAAAATCTTTTTTATAGCACATTTTTGTTTGTTTTTTATTAAATAGCAGTAATTTAGTGGATTTTTTTTATCCAAATTAACATCAAATACACTTTGATCATCCTGAAAATAACATTTCTGTTCATATTTACAAACTCCACAAGTTTTAAGCCCACATGACTTTACCAAAATAAGATATTTTGAAGAATGTTTAAGCTGCACTTTTTGGTAAAACGACACGTAGAACGGATGCAATTGATCCAAATATTGCAAAAACATATATATATATATATATATATATATATATATATATATATATATATATATATATATATATATATATATTTCTAATGGATGTATATTAAAAATATATAAATAAAATAACAGTAAACAGGAGTTTCTACAGTAAAAATGTAATTAAAACATAAAAAATAGAAAATGTAAAATGCAACTTAAAATAAAATTTAAAAATCACAGTTTACTTATAAATAATACTTGAAGGTTGTGGTACTTATATATGCTTATATATATTTATGCACTTTGTAAAAAAATGTAAAAATAAACGTTTAAAATTAAATAACAAATTAAAACCCTTCTTCTTTTTTTTTTTTTTTACAAAAACATAAAAATTACAATAAAATAATTTTTAATGATGACAGAAAATCTATCTATCTATCTATCTATCTATCTATCTATCTATCTATCTATCTATATATAAAAGTTAAGCCTATGTAGACTGTATACATTCAGTCCACTACATTTCCACTACACTAGGCAGATTTCTCAAAAATGGGTTTTTAAACAAACAGGGGACGGACAAGAAGGCAGAGGCCAAGATGCCCAAAGGCTCATCTTAAGAAATGTTTTGCACTATGAACAGGGACTGTGTTGATGCTGTCTTCTGAATTATTAATTAGCAGACAACAAGGAGTCGAGTCGCTGGAAATTATCTGAGGAAAGGTCGACTCAGGGTCTCGCGTTCTCTCTCTCGACTCGGGTCGCCAGCGTGAGGAATATCCCTCCTTCGTGAGCAGCACATCTTAGATGTTTAGCCAGCGCTCCCAAAAGCCACTGGATTTTCAGTGGAATATGTAATGAACTCTCTAACAGAGCGAACTCAAAACATCCGAACCGCTCAACCTTCTCTGGGAATTCAGTGGATTACAAAGATGTGGAACTAATGCAGTGTTTGGGAAGTGAGACTCGCTTGCCAACATTGGAACTGCTCTTAAGCTACTCTGCTTTTACAGACAAAACACTAGCTATTTGTAGCTATTAGAAAATAATTATATTTAAGGGGGAAAACAGCTTGGAATGGTGAAATCGTTTAGCAACACAAGCTAACAAAAGCAGCTAAATATATGCTATTTGTAAAAATGTAGGGAAAAAAAACTGAAGAGGGGAAATAAACTACAAGCTAAAATAAATGCTAACTGTGCTATTACAAAGAGGAAAACAACCTAAAAAGGTGTAATTGTTAGCTAAACTACAAGCTAACAAAAGCAGTATATAAAAAAGTTATTTAATAGGGAAATAATGAAAGGGGAAAAGAGTACGTTAAACAACAAGCTAACAACTTAATTAACAATTTAAGTATTTGCTATTAGCGACTTAAGGTAAGTAGTTAACTGCATTAAAATCAGCTAGCTATATGCTAAAAACATACATATAGCAATGCAAGTGTAAAACCACCTGAAAAGGTGAAATACCTAAACTTCATGCTAACAAAAATCTGGTAAATACGCTATTAGAAAGAAAATTTAGTTAGGTGCTAACCACAAGCTAACAAAAGAGCTAACTATTTGCAATCGGAAACTGTAATTTAAGAAAGAAAAAAAATTTAAATGTGAAATAATTAGGTTGACAAGCTAACCTGCTAACCATTCTTTATTAGCTATTAAAGACGTAATTAGATGCAAAAGGGAAGTAGTTAACTACAACAAAAGCCAATTAAAATCAAGCTAGCTCTATGCTATTCAAAATTATGGAGTTTAAGGGGAAAAACATTGTTAGCTATACTACAAGCTAAACTACAAAAATCATCTAATTGTCATTAGAAATAATGCTAGTTACACAAGGTAACAAAAAGTTAGCAACAGCAGTTCGCGTTAAAGTCGTTAGCTGTATAATGAGCTAACAAGAAGTAGATAAACTTAGATTTGTGTATATACAATTTTCCCAAATTGCAAACTTCTCGTGTGCATTTGGCTGTAGTTTGCGGACCAGACAGAGTTGTCGGCTTTGAAAAAAATGCAGTATGAACTCGATATTAGCTGCGTGAGTTTTTTTATTTAGCTAGTCCTGCTCCCGAACACTGAAGTAATGTCAAACAAAGACTTTGAAAACATAATTATGGCTTTTCAACATGATTCCTTCAACCATACACCACAGGCTAAGTGCAAAATATAACCTAATGCTAGGCACTTCGCCATAGCACCTTCTTTATCTTTATCAAATCATCTTTCTCGCTCTCATGATGAAGTGCTGAGATCAGGTGAGGCTAGGCAGAATGTTCTGGCCCCTCACATCCAACATAACACCTCGAATCCATCAAAACACGGCAGAAAAGGGGAAAATAATGCTCCCGACCCCTTTCCATTAGCTAACAGAAGGCTCCTTTGAAGAGACTACTCTTCATACTAATAATTTACAGTCAAGCTAGCCTTTTAGAAAAGTTATTAGCTACACTATAAGCTACTGCAAAAATCTGCTAACTACATAGAAGATATAAAAAATGCTAATATCTGTGTATGTTATGGTTTTGAAAACCCACACGTGACTAATGTTACTTAAAAATTCAGATACATTTAGTTAATTGCCATTTTTTGTTGTGCTAATTTTAGCTAATTAGTCCTATTAAGAGGTATAACAGTACACATATTCGTAAAGATATAGTATTTAGGTTTATATCAAACAAATAAAGCATTGTTTTAACCACGGCACAAGTGGAACTCCATTGGAAACTTCCAGTTTGATATTTTTATTTTAATAAAATAGTTGTCAGGATATTCAAACAATAAATGCCGTTTTAATGCTCTTTGATATGTTGTGACAGATTACTGTATAAATGCCTCAGTTTAAACATCAACGTGATCATTCCTTCCTCTTTACTACTAGTTTTAACGTGAAATAATCATGTATGAACATCTCATGCCTCATTTAATCCCTCAATCTGTGTTTCAATTGTGGAAAGACGTCAATAAAACAGCTTGAAAACAAAATGGCACATAAAATTTAATTTACCTTAAGGCAAGTCCACAAGCTAAAAAATGAAGTGTCCACAGCTCGTTAGTTAGCAGCGAATTTAAGTGTAGAGTAGAAAACATGCGAAATATTAGACTACATACTCATTATATTTTACTTTACCTGTTAGTGATGTCTTAATTGTGTAATGTATGTTTAAATAAAGTTATGACAGCATCTGTCTAAATAAATACATTTCAACAAATAGAAATGTTATAATTTAGAAGCCAATTTAGCTAAAAATTGCATTATGCTCAGTAGTATACATGTTTGCATACAGTTTTTTAAAAATTGTGTTCATGGGGGTAAATATTGCGTTATTGGGGGCGCTTCAACCCGTGGACATGAAAAACAATCTGTGGCAACAGTGTTAAAGTAGGAAAATTGGGATAATTGGGGACTGAGCAACACTGATCTGAAAGTATGTGCTGGAGTTTTACTATTTATCACAGGAGCGGCTTTACTGACCAGGGGAGCATTTCCCAAAACCATAGTTAGCAACTTTTTGGTTGCCATACAATTTCCGATTGTCAACCAACTAAGTTGCTAACAGGTTAGCAACTATGCTTTTGGGAAACGCACCCAAGATGTGCATGAAAATTGCATTAAATTTTTTTGCACAGCCCTACTTATAGTAACGTAATAGGGTAAGAAATATGGACTGATTAGCGTGGACCATCTTGGAAAATTCTCCAACTACACCATCTGGTTCCATAAAGCATCTTTCTCCATCAAAAGTAACCAAGCATTATAAATAATTACATTTCCTTCAAGCAACATCGACATAAATCTTCATCATATTATAGTAGATGTATCACCAGTGGCAGATCTTAAAAGTGAACCCTGTCTGTTGTATCCCGGATAGTCAGATTGTGTACATCTTGCACCACTGAATGAGTGGGAATGCTAACAGACAGCTTTCTCCAGGTATTATAGACCTCCCTGTGAAAAACACACTCGAATATAGCCTGAAGACATCCAGAAGATGTACTGCTCCAAACTACACCGAAAGAGAAGAATGAGCTTTTTCCTCACAGGCACAGACTGTCAATAGCTGAGACTTTCTCACTCTCTCTCTCTCTTAAGAGTGCCAGGAGGGCTGCTATCCATCAAACCCTGCAATTGTACAACACAGAGAACGAGTGAAAATGCAACATGATGTATGACCACCCTGTGTCTGGTCACTTCTTAAAGACCAAACATCACCCTGTCAAAGCAGTAGAGTGTTTTGTAGTTGCAGCGAAAGTGCCCGCATTGTGCACCAGAAAACCTGGACCAAGCCTCTAATAGACTAAAACCTCCTCATTGGTTTTGTCAGTCAAATCCATAAAGTTCACAACAAGAGGTCAAGAACAGGAAACAGACCTAGATGGAGTTACCGATAACTGTTATTTCAAACAAACAATGCATCAACTCGACGCTTCCGACTCCCTGTTAATTTCAAGAGGTTGTTCTTCTTTTCACGATGACTGATTATGTTGTTTGAGCTTGTTAATTAGAGGATGACCCACAGTGTAATTACTTCACGTCGCTTTTACTTGGGGAATAGATGCGACTGCACCATCCCTGAGCTTGTGCTCCAGCTGTGTTGCTGTGAAATCCTCTGATGAGGAACTTCAACATATGGAAGCATCCCAAAGTGTACTGTGTGTGATCTTTCATTAGCGCCCGTGCTTGTTCGTAACTATAATCAGGGCAATTTGCTACTTTTCAGAACACCGGTGCTCAGTTTAGTGAGTAAACCTTATCCCTGTTCAGATCAAAGTCAGAGGGTGTTTTTTTTTTTTTTCTTCAGGAACCAGGAACCGTTTTCTTTCACCTTCACACTAATGCACATCTATGACCGCAAATCAATGGGGCTTGAATTAAGAATCCCCTCGAGGCGTCATTGCATTTGGAACACAACGAAGAGAAAAGTGCAATCGGCCTTTAAGACCGCAGGAATTACACTGACCACAGCGAGCTTTCGATAAGAGGAAGGTGAGGAAGATTTATTGCACCGTAGTACCACTGCTTGCTTTGCTTGTGAAGGTTTGGGATTAGCTTGGGGCGTCTTACTGGGGGTTTGGTGGGCGTCTAGAGACTCCACCGTTGAGTCCAATCCATCGCTCTGACTGATGGATGGCGCCGTTGTGTGCACCTGAAACCTGTCACAACAAGGGTAACAATGTCACCACCTGCATATTTCACAGCAGCATTAAACCCCCAATGACCTTGGTCTAAAACAAGGGAGGGGGTGTAACCTGAAGCGTGTGTGGACTCTGGGCCAATTCATATGACTTTTAAAATGTCCCCTACCAATGGTACTATAAGATGGCGCACCTTTTTTCTTCCATTCTTTGCCTTTTATCCTTGCTAAAAACAGCCTAAACTATTCAGCTGATCTTAGCCAATTTAAAGATGGTCTAGATGGACCCCAAGTCTTGTTACACTTCTAAAAGTAGCATGACAATTTAACCAGGCTGAAGGACCAGCAAAGCAGTTCGTCTAGATGGTCTCCTAGCCTGATCACTCCAAAAACACTCTAACAAAATCAGACCAGAATTGAAGGAACAGCAAACCCGTTTAGGCTAGTCTACATGGTCCCCCAACCTGGTCGCTCCAAAACCCTGCTAAAACTAACAAATCAGACCATGCAAAAGGACCATCAAACCAGTTTCGGCTGGTCTAGATGGTCTCTCTGCCTGATCACTCCAAAAGATCTATAATATTACCAAAACAGACCAGACTGGAGGACCAGCAAACCAGTTGAGGTGGGTCTAAATGGTCTCCCAGTCTGATTGCTGCAAAATACCTCTAAAACTAGCAAATCAGAACAGCATCAACAGTCAACTAACCAGTTTAGACTGGTCTACATGTTCTTGCAGTCAAACTGCTCCAAAAGCCACATAAGACTAGCAAATCAGACCAGAGTGAAAGACCAGAAAACCATTTTATGCTGCTCTAAATGGTCTCCCAGTCTTGTTAGCTGCTGTTTAGTTGGCCAGACAACTGGTCTGCCAACCTGACCTCCCCCAAAACCCCTCTAAAACTAGAAAATTTGACCAGGCTGAACCTGTTTTTATAACAAGTTAAGTAATGATGTGAATGCATTTATTTAAAAATTCTTATGGTTTGCCACTTTCACATGCAACTATTGTAAAAAGCCACTTGGATACAGTGAATTAGTGTAAAAAAATATGTATTTCTGTTGTAAAATGCGTTAGATGCACAAGCTGAGCTTTGACATCAGGGTAAGAAGTTTGTCTTGTAACTTATTCCTGTCTATTTAATAATATCTGCAGAATATGTTTAGGCCACAGACGTAATTGAATATATTTGGATTACTCGCAGGGAAATGGAACAATCTGCAATTCTTTCTGATCAGTGTGGCTAAAACATCCCGGCCCAGAATCGATACGAGCGTCATACAGCAGCAATCAGAAAAGCACTTTACCCTGCACTTGTGCTTGTGCCCCATGAATGGAATTATTGATCTACACCAAAGATCATCGACACAGTGACCAACCCAACACTCGACTAACTGCAGCGCTTGCATACAGTACACGAACGGTCAAGTGAAGGACAGACGCAAGCTGCACGTCTGTGGAAAAGAAAACAAAAACATAAATGAGATTGTTTCTACTATACAGCAAAGAAATTAAATAGAGAGCTAATTGAAATGTGTGTCTCCTGCTTAGATGGCTCCCCTGAGAAAAAAAAGACCCCAGTAATCTCGCACATATCTCATCAGTATCTCAGAAGAGACGCCAACAAAGTGTTCAGCTATACAACAAATAGTCTGCAATCAAAAGTACTCAAACATTTCAATTGACTAATTTCTGTCTCTACGAGTTTTTGGAGAAACGTCTGAGACAAATCTACTGAGAAATATCAAATGTATTAAAGTCAGCACTCGCAAGTAAATTTCCTTCGTGTGGTTTTGTATTTCCAATGTTTTTTAATTAAAGGGTTTTACAGATATATTTTTTAAAATAAGCAATTATTGATAAACATACTATTTTAATAAATGAAAAATAATTGTAAAATAAAAATGTATTTAAATGTAATCTTCAAATTAATTCATCAATTAAATCATTTAACACTTAAAAAATATTTAATGTTGATTTTTCTTTGCAACAAGGAGTAAAAGCCACATCAATTATTAAAACTATATAAATAAATTTAAAAAAGAAATAACAGCTATAAACTAACATCAATTATGTTCTGATGGGTTTTGATTTGTACATTTTGCAACAGACAAATTACTTTTTGCATGGCGCCTGATGAGAACGTAGTGTCCTGAGCTTTGAAAGAGCAAGGTAATGTTCCTCCAGGTGGTCACAGTGACCTTGAGGGAATCTTCTAGAAAGCTCCCGGGCCATGAGAGATGGCAGATCAGCTTGAAGACACTAAAAGCAGCTAAAGCCGCTGGAGTGGGTTTGATGTACAGCCGGTTGTTTGATGGGGGAGCTCAGAATGGATTGCCTTGCGGCTTTTATAAACAACCGTAAATTAGGACAAATTTGTCAAACGAGAAGAGACACAGTGAGTATGGAGTCAAGGCTCGGAGCAGCACAAATAAAAGTGTATCACAACATCTCATCCATTACGCTGTCAGACTAGCGCCACGGGCGGCGTCTCATGACAATATGCAGATATACGGCTCACGATAACAGGCCTGCTGATTTACTGTGACCACAGAGCTGCTGACGAACACCTGCTTTACACAAACAACAACATCTCCACATTGTAGAAACCTCTGTGATTTGACAGAAATGTCACAATTGCCTTGTGACGCTGACATTGAGCTGTTTAGTGGCTCATTATTGTAATATGATTAAAGCAAAACTAGAATTTATGTTGCTAAGTGGTTCCATAAATGCTCTTAGAGTTGCTATGCTATGTGTTTGTTACTAAGCTGTTGCTAGGTTTTGAAGAATTTCTGTAATTTACCAAGGTGTTGCTAGGTGTAGGAAGAGTTTCTGTGCTGTTACTAGAGTGTTGCTAGGTAGGGTGTTTCTAGGGTTTGAAGAGTTTATGTGCTGTTACTTGGGTGTTGCTAGGTGTTTAAAGAGTGTATGTGCTGTTACTAAGGTGTTGCTAGGTGTTTAAAGAGTTTCTGTGTTGTTACTAGAGTGTTGCTAGGTGTTGAAAGAATATCTGTGCTGTTACTAGGGCGTTGCTAGGTGTTAAAATAGTTTATGTGCTGTTACTAGGGTGTTGCTAGGTGTTTAAATAGTTTCTGTGCTGTTACTAGGGTGTTGATAGGTGTTTAAAAAGTTTATGTGCTGTTACTAAGGTGTTGCTAGGTGTTTAAAGAGTTTCTGTGTTGTTACTAGAGTGTTGCTAGGTGTTTAAATAGTTTCTGTGCTGTTACTAGGGTGTTGCTAGGTGTTTAAAGAGTTTATGTGCTGTTACTAAGGTGCTGCTAGGTGTTTAAAGAGTTTCTGTGTTGTTACTAGAGTGTTGCTAGGTGTTGAAAGAGTATATGTGTTGTTACTAGGGTGTTGCTAGGTGTTTAAAGAGCCTCTGTGCTATTACTAGAGTGTTGCTAGGTGTTGAAAGAGTATTTGTGCTGTTACTAGGGTGTTGCTAGGTGTTTAAAGAGTTTATGTGCTGTTACTAAGGTGTTGTTAGGTGTTTAAAGAGTTTCTGTGTTGTTACTAGAGTGTTGCCAGGTGTTTAAAGAGTTTCTGTGTTGTTACTAGAGTGTTGCTAGGTGTTGAAAGAGTATATGTGCTGTTACTAGGGTGTTGCTAGGTGTTTAAATAGTTTCTGTGCTGTTACTAGGGTGTTGCTAGGTGTTTAAAGAGTTTCTGTGCTGTTACTAAGGTGTTGCTAGGTGTTTAAAGAGTTTCTGTGTTGTTACTAGAGTGTTGCTAGGTGTTGAAAGAGTATTTGTGCTGTTACTAGGGTGTTGCTAGGTGTTTAAAGAGTTTATGTGCTGTTACTAAGGTGTTGCTAGGTGTTTAAAGAGTTTCTGTGTTGTTACTAGAGTGTTGCTAGGTGTTGAAAGAGTATTTGTGCTGTTACTAGGGTTTTGCTAGGTGTTTGAAGTGTTTCTATACTGTTACTAAGGTGTTGCTAGGTGTTTAATGAGTTGCTATGTTGTTACTGTGGTGTTGCTAGGTTGCCCAAGTCCAAAGTCCCTCAAAAGCACCAAAACTGTAACAAACTTAAGGTTGGAGATTTATTTAAACCTGTGCAGTAGCCACAGAACTACTCTGCGTATTTCTCGGCACTCTTGTGTAATACAGTGGGGCCTCATGAATATTCAGCAGGGTTTCTGATGTTGGTAATTGCTCTCCAGAACTGAGGATAAAAACAGGGAAAGCAGGGAACAGGAATGAGATCCAGCCTACAGAGGAACGCTCAGCGGGAGAACAGAACAGACAAACCGGGCCAGTTGTTAATCAGGGACTGTCAAACAAACACTTCAGACTGAAATACACCTGCGATCATCTACTGCATAATTTAGGTTTCGCATCTGCGAGGCTTCTGAAGCTGAGGAATCGCTAGAACGCTTTCGGATTCATTGCACCATCCAATTTCCCCGGTTTTTGATGGGGACTTGTTAAAAAGGAAGGTTCCAGAAGGTTTCTGAACTCCAGCGAGGGAGATGACAAGCCAGTGAGCCCTGAAAGAGAATCAAACTCTAGAGAGATCTGCAAATAGATGAAAGGTGAAAGAGAAGAAGAGAGGAAGTCATGAGAGGAAACCATACGCCAAAGAAGACTGGAGGTGCAAATTTTATATCCGCCCTCTGAAGCTGTGGCACAAAACAGATGAAATGGATTCACTGAGTAATTAAACATCTACAGCGTCAGTCATGACGTCTGTCGCGCTAGACAGCGAGAAAATAATGCTAAAAATGGCTAAAAACAGGTTCATGAAACAATAACAGACTTTAGGCAGAAAAGAAACGTTATAAAAACATTCAATACGATACACTTTAAGGTAACTTGGTGTTGTTCGTTCACGCAAATACGTCAACAAACTTAGTAAAACTAAGGTTAATATATGGCTCCTACAGCACAAATTTAAGAAAGAAAAAACAAAAATAAAAATCATCCAAGTTCATCATGTAGAGCTGAATTTAATCAGCTAAATCACATACAATAAGATGAATGAACGTTTGCTGGAACGCTCTGCTTAACAAAATCAAAAATGTAGCATCAGCGCATGAATTAAACAGCAGCGTTTCCTCTGGAGTGAAGCACGCAGCACTTAGCCGCTAGCAATCAAGCAGCGTGTCTTTGTCACTTCCTCTCTGCCACCAAACGCATTAGCTTGACTGGATCTGATCGTCTCAACATCCTGAGACAGTCACATCGACTAAACTGCTGAAGGCTTTGTTTAGCCCACTGTAATTCATCAAATCTCATTCATTAATGGGATCATATCAAACAAAACCAGATTTTACATGACTCTGCACTCGATCGACCTGAAACTCACAGCTCATTAACATAATACATATCATTACTGTACTGCCAAAAACATGCTATCGGTGAAAAATACACAATGCAATACAAATAAAACAATTAATAAAGGTTTTATGTTCTAATAAACAATGCATAATATCCTTGAAACTGTAAGTGTTGTGAAATATGTGATTTCTTCAGGGAGGTTTACGAGTGTGCCGTTGACTCTCATCTGGCCCTTTCCCAAATCCCTCTCACAAACACTGAAACCTGAACCAGCGGCCGAATTCCTCACATTCCTCCCGAAACTCATTCCCCAGTGAAACCAGCACTTTTAACCTGCGGATAACCTCCACACTTCACTTCAAAATGACTGCTTTTTACGCTTCCAGTTGGTCTAGGGGTTTTTAAGAGAATCCAGAGTTGGTTTTGTACTCACATTCATTTGTTAATGAAACCAGAGGAAAGATAATCAATACAGTCACATAATCAATGATGTCTGAGGAAATGAAAGCGTCTCTATTAGTGCTTTATCTGTGACTCAGAGCTGACTCATTAGGAGCTAAAGGAGAAAACAGGGTTACAGCAAAAACTGAGGTAACAGAAACAGAGGAAGAATCAAGGGTTAATCTAGAAACCTGTGAAAAACATGTACGGATCATATGTCATGACTTACACAAAAGAATACAAAAATTATTTATCATCACTCAATAAATAAAAATTCTAAATGTCTACACACACACACACACACAAACAAAATCAGATATAAACAAAATAACAAATATTACAAATTAATCATATTATGCATCAACAGTAAGTACAGTAAATAATAAATAATATAAAAATTAATTATGAAAATTAATAAGAAATAAAATCTCAAATATGAAAAAAAAATCAAAAACTAATATAGACCTATATTACATTAGTTTATTAAATAATATATTAAACAAATGCTTTTTTTAAATTAATTTATTAATTTATTTATTTTTCACATTATGCATTTCTTCTGAATTTCAATGACAATTTAGAAAATGGGAAAATTTTACAATAATCAATTAAATAATAAAATACATTTTACAAAAATAATTAAACAGTAAAATGAAATAAAATAAATAAATAAAATCATAGAAAATAATAAATATAAATAAATATGTGAATAAAGAAAAAAATGAAACAGTATAAATAAGTAAACAAACAAAGCAACAGATAAATGTGGTATTTCTACATTAAATAGATACGATTTGGAGCTGTTTTCATGAAATTCATCCTCTTAACATTTTAATTTCGTCTGGCGGTCGAACCCTGAGCGCGTGCTGAGCGCTGTGTTAAACATCTGTCTGTGAACACAGACGTCTGGAGATCAGACTCAGACGGGGATTGGAAGGAAGCGGAGACGTCAGTGTGAAGCATTATGGGAAGATGAATCTCCCTGATCAATAACAGCTGATGTGCGTCCCACCTGTCATCCACCGCGTCTCCTGACACGAGCACAAAACCCCATCTGAAGCTCTTATGAAACGAGTGACAGGAGGTGCTTGAGCTTCACGAATGAGGACAGACAACATCAGGAGGTCAGAGAGGTCAACGCTTTCAACTGTTAGGATTTTATTCATACATATATAAAAGATATATATATATCCAAGTGTTTCTATAAAAATAATTATAAACACAAATTAAAATAATATTAATACTAAATTATTAATCATGTCATTTGTCATGTTTGTCATGAAACTAAAAATGTTAAATAGTACAAATTTTATACATTTACTTAATATAGTTTTTATTACTTGTATACAATGTATAATAAATTATATAAAATTATATACGATATTCAAATTTTATATATACACACACACACATATATATATCTATATATATATAGATATATATAAATAAAAGACTACAATATTGGTATTAATTTATGTATATGAATAACTATAGAAGTATTATTTTTATATTTTTCGTTAAGATGTATACAAATGTAATTGTATGTATTCTATAAATGTATTACTAATATTATTTTACTATATATTAATTATATTTATTTAGCAATATATTAAATATTTAGTAAATAATGTTTTAGATTTGCATGTATTTAAGACATAGATGTTTAAATGATTGAATTTATATTCAATGTATATATTATTTTTCAAATGAAATCTATAATATGTATATAAATAATTTTCTATATATAGATCTAAAACTACTTTTATATTTTTACTGTAATTAAAATGTATTTGCAATTCCTACATATATAAAATATTTATTATATTTAATAATGTATTAAATATTTAATAGATACATATTTTAATGTTTTTATTTTAACTATATAAAATGTTTTATATATAATTTTATTTATTAAAACAATTTTTCTATTTTCATCAAAACTGTAATTTCAGATTTTTTTAATATATTACATATTTATGAATGTATTAAATATTGAATACATATTTTATATAACATGTTTTTATTTAATCAATATAAAATAAATTAATATTTAAAAAAAATTGTTTTACTTTATATATAAATAATCATATACATAAAATTTTTAATACACTGTGTTGAAGATTAATTCAATTGAAGGAACCTATGAGGTGGGACAGCCCAGAAACAAGCTGCTTCTCACGCTAGGTTAGTCTTATGTTAGATAATACTTTATCTAATATCTCCCACAACAAAAACTTGGGATTTGTGCCTGTAATGCTTTAAAGGAGTGAGACACCTAAGCCTTCATCATTGTCCCACCGCATCCCATATGGCATCTGATCGGATTATCCCACAGCAGACCAATAAAGATGTAAAGAGTGCATGAATCTGCCGGAGTCCATTCTGTCTGCTTTCATTCAATTATACATGAGCGCCAATGAATCATTCATGGATATTATGTCAGCAGACGAAAACTGCAGACGACAACGGTGGAGAACAAACGAACACGGTGTTCCTCTGTTTGTCCAGATGCATTAACCTCAGGAGACCTCGACGGGAGGATGATCTCAGCGCTGAAATGTCGAGGTGACCTTTGAGGTTTACACCGAGCACTTAGCGAACGCGGGTCGCTCCGTATCATCCGTCTATCCGTCTCCTACTGACCCAGTGTCCAACTGAGACCCAAACACATTAAACGCAGATGCCTGGCTGGCATCGCTATTGCCCACGGCCTTTCAATAACATACGCGCTCTTTGAACGCTGTCAAAACAACACTTAATGTTCGTTTTGGTGCTGGAAAACACATACACAAAAATAAACGTGTGATCTTTGTATGCTGATCTTTCAATGCTTTGTATGGGAAGATGTAACATTTATCAAAATAGTAACTTTTACAGAAGTTAAACTCAAAACGGCAAGTCCCTGCTACACGCGGCGGTATTACCCATTCTGGTTGTCTACCTACTGTACGTTATCGTCCTTTCATTAAAATGCAGCTATTTCCATCTCAAAAACGACTTTGCTTTTCTGATGACATCATCAAGCCCTGGTATTTTTTTTTACTCCACCCCAAAACAAAATCAGGTACTTTTTCTCATTGAAGTTCCTGTTGCAGTTATGAAAATAAATCATTTTAAAATGTGAAATATTTAGCAAACGTGGTTTGAATTTGCGTAATACACGAACATTTCAGTATGCAAAATTAATATTTGTGCATAAATTGTTGTGCATGGTAAAACAGTACACATATGACCTTATTAAATAATACCAACTTTTTCCACCTCTGAAACGAGTTTCCTTTTATGATGACATCATCAAGACCTCATTTTTTAACTCCGCCCTCCGAACAACCGGCCATGAACTTTACATACACTTTCCCCCCATCCAATCAACAGCGGATACACAAAGTCAAGTATTTTTGTCACTGAAGATCCTTTTTTCACAAAAATATCCTGCTATTTTACAAAGTTAAATGGGTTGAGAACATTAAGGAATCTACATACTTTCCGGTATATATTTTTAACCCCGCCCCTAAAGCCACCTGCCATATACTTTACATATGCTTTCCACCATCCAATCAAATGCAAATAGACAAAATTAAGAATCTTCTTCTCACTGAAGATCCTCTTTTACGAAGAAAAATGGGTTGCGGACATCAGGGAATCTGAATTCACATACTATCCGTACTTTACAGTTTGTAAAATTTATATTAGCGCATCAATGATTGTATGCTGTAAAATAGCAATTTTCCAACATACTATTTTTAACAGTACAAAACAAAACAAAATGTTTGCCTTTCTTTGAAATGCAGCTTTTCCCGCCTCCAAAACAACATTCCATTTCCGATGACATCATCAAGCCCTCGTTTTAACTCCGCCCCCTCAAACCTTCTGACATACACTTTGCACACACTTTTCACCATCCAATGAACTGCAAAATCTAGAAGATCCTGTTGCATGAATACACATAATTTTAATTTACATTTTACAAAGCAAGATGGGTTTGCAAACATTGTTTCAGGAATCTGAATTTGCATACAACCAATACTTTACAGTATGCAAAATTAATATTAGTACATTAATCATTGTATATTGTGAAATAGTACACGTGACGTGCCACATGCTTCTTTAAATGGTTTAAACAATGTTTGCCATTCAAAAAAATAAAATAAAAAAAACATTCTAAAACAAATTTCCTTTTCTGATGACATCATCAAGTCCTCGTTTATTTAACTCCACCCCACAAACCACCTGCCATATGCTTATCTATCCTTTACAATATGCAAATTTTATATTAGTGCGTAAATCGTTGTATTCTGTTAAATAGCACATGTTCCACATTCTATTTGAAATTCCACACACACAAAAAAGGTTGCGGGGATCATCCGCCTCTTAAATGACCTTCCGTTTCTGATGACATCATGAAGTCCTCATAATTTTGACTCCGCCCCCAAGCCATATATTTACATACACTTCTTAAAGCACCACCAGCGAAGTACATACTCATGAAAAATATGCAAATCTTTACTCGATTCCCAAACAAGCCCCACCCCCTCAACACACCAGCTCAATAACCGCTGACGCACTTCACCAGGATGATTACTCGTCTCGTTGACCCTCACACTACGGATGAACCGGGATCCACCTGAAGCTGTTTCATTCCCAGATTCCCAACACTCTTTCTCCATCTCGTCTGACACGGCGGCCCATCACTCTTTTATGCGCAGCGGTGCGAGCGCAGGTACACATCAAACCCATTAAAGTGTCGAGCTCCAACACATAAAGGCTGAAGCTTTCCTGGAAATGCTCAGTTCTGCTACGAGCAAGCAGGAGGTCCAAGTGTGGGCTACTGTCAGCTTGTACTAATGTAAAAGCACCCTCTGCAAATAGACTGCAAGCAAACATATAGTCACATACTGCGGCTGCTGTAAAATTGATAAACGCGCTCTGATCTTACGCCAGTATACTTCAACGAGAGAACTTCTCAAACACTTACAGCGAACAAGCAAAGCAAGCATTTGCATCTTGTAGGGAGTTAGGACAGTGAACACTAGCTGTGTTACCAAACCTAGCCTACATAGGCAGCTGAAACACTGAAAATAAAATAAAAATATATAATAATAATACTACACAACAAATTATATAAATTAATATAAAATAAAACCGAAATATAATTTAAGATCGTCTAATTGCATTTTAAAAAGTTTTAAATAAAATGTAAAATCTCATTAAAAAAAAAACATAAATCTATGAATAATAATAATAATTTAGATCCTCTACTTGTATAAAAATACAATTATTTTGTAAATTCTTATTTCAAAAGTACAATATTAAACAACAAACAAAATGTAAAAGGTATAAATATAAAAAATACTAATAAAATATAAATAAAGTATTTTTTATATTTATATTGTCTAAATGTATACAAACTAAAATAAAAAATCTAGACATTTTGTTTCAAAAGTATATAAATATAAAATAATATAATAAAATGAACATAAAATATGTACATAAAATGTTTTAGAATCTCTAATTGTATAAAAATAAGATAATATTGTTTCTAAGGCACATAAAAATAGAATAAAATCATGATAAATTAAAAATATAAATTAAATAAAATTTCTTAAGATCCTCTAACTGTATAAAAGATAAATTAAAATTAAATATTGATCTCTTGTTCCTAAAGTATAAAATTAAAATACAAACTAATGTTAAATAACAATAATAAAAATAAATGTTTCCAAAGTATACAAATTGTAGCTTTTTCCTAAAATAATTTGTGGGAAAACAATCGTAATGGTAAATTAATTCTTTAGCATCACAGTCACAACACATGAATTGACAAGTTTGCACACTGTCATCAATACAGTCCAAGTTCTGCCTTTTAATTACAACTAGCAAACCCGTTATCATATACCTAACCAAATATATTAAATATTCTGTCTATTACCAATCAACCTGATGTGGAAGTCTTTGAGAAAAATGACTAAAATCAGTTGCTTTCAATGGAGTCCTGTTTCCGCACAATGCTAAGCTAACATGTGTGAAAATACACAGAGAGTACAAATACTAGCTAAATGGAAGTAAAACATTGAAAATACAACATTTTGAGGCCTGAAGAGCACATAAAAACATACCGCTGTGTGCTAACACATGGATGCTAATATTTAGCATAGCTACGCCTGACAAAACGAGCCGCGTGTGGGTTAACACACACACGTGTGGATGCGTGTGTATCGTTTCACGGCCCATAATCCTCTCTGCCTGGTCATTAAGTGTGTATTTTACAGCTGGTTCTGTCATGGATTGGAGCAGGAAAGTGCGGCTCTTACAGAGCTCATGAAAAGCGCTCATCCTCATCATCTCCAGCACTTCGGGCTCCTCTGCGACACGCGATCCGTCACGACACAACGAGGGCTGCTGGGAGACCAGAGAGAGGTGGTATGGTGCCCCGGAGGGGACAAGGTCGCTTCACTTAGTTTTGTAGTCTCCACGACATAATAACTCGTGGAACATACTACAGTATGTCGTGGCCACCACTTCTTATGTTCTCATGCCACCAGTTTAAAGTGTAAACAAAACTGCATGAACATTGCAACATGGGATTATCAGATGTTTATTCAGTAATATATTAATTAAAAATTAAATAATTGGCTACCAGACTGTATTACATGCAATAGTCAGCATTTAAATGAAGTTTATCATGAATAAATGAATACATTTTTGTAAATAATAGCCTACTGTAAACGCTCGATATGCCAATAAAGCTTTGATTCTGTTGACTGGAATGCAGTTTAAATTGAATATGTGTTTTTTATTTCAGCTAATTTACAGATCATAAATATAAATACTGTAGTGTTTCGTTGAGGAATTAATCATTCATGGAGTTTCGATTGTAAATGAAAACACAACAGGCTCATTTATCATCACACATGGACATAAATACACTCATAAAGTCAAAACTTTAATTGTCAGGTGTTTATTTGCTAAATATATGGTAGGCTAGCAAATGCTAGCATAATTATACACAAAACGTTAACTAGGTAAATCGATACACAAGTTGAAAGGGAAAATAAGAATATATAACATAAATATAAATATATGGCCCTAACAAGTTAATGTGATAATAATAATAATCATATACAAATATTAAATTAAATGTTTATTGATAAAAAAAATAATTACTTTATAATTAAAGAAATACAAATAAGGGGGATGGATGGATGGAAGGATGGATAGGGAGGGAGGGAATGGATGGAGAGAGAGGGAGGGAGGGATGGATGGATGGAGAGAGGGAGTGAGGGATGGATGGAGAGAGGGAGGGAATGGATGGATAGAGAGGGAGGGAGGGATGGATGGATGGAGAGAGGGAGTGAGGGAGGGATGGATGGAGAGAGGGAGGGGGATTGATGGATAGACAGGGGGGGGGTGGATGGATGATGGATAGAGAGAGAGGGATGGATGGATGGATGGATAGAGAGAGAGAGAGAGAGGGATGGATGGATAGGGAGGGAGGGAATGGATGGAGAGAGAGGGAGGGAGGGATGGAGAGAGGGAGGGAGGGATGGAGGGGGATGGATGAGAGAGGGAGAGAGGGATGGATGGATAGATAGAGAGAGAGGGGGGGTGGATGGATTATGGATGGATGGATAGAGAGAGAGAGAGGGATGGATGGATGGATGGATGGATAGAGAGAGAGAGAGGGATGGATGGATGAATAGGGAGGGAGGGAATGGATGGAGAGAGAGGGAGGGAGGGAGGGATGGATGGAGAGAGGGAGGGGGATTGATGGATAGACAGGGGGGGGGTGGATGGATGATGGATAGAGAGAGAGGGATGGATGGATGGATGGATAGAGAGAGAGAGAGAGAGGGATGGATGGATAGGGAGGGAGGGAATGGATGGAGAGAGAGGGAGGGAGGGATGGAGAGAGGGAGGGAGGGATGGAGGGGGATGGATGAGAGAGGGAGAGAGGGATGGATGGATAGATAGAGAGAGAGGGGGGTGGATGGATTATGGATGGATGGATAGAGAGAGAGAGAGGGATGGATGGATGGATGGATGGATAGAGAGAGAGAGAGGGATGGATGGATGAATAGGGAGGGAGGGAATGGATGGAGAGAGAGGGAGGGAGGGAGGGATGGATGGAGAGAGGGAGTGAGGGAGGGAGGGATGGATGGAGAGAGGGAGAGAGGGAGGGGGATTGATGGATAGACAGAGAGAGAGAAAAAAAGGGGGGTAGATGGATGATGGATAGAGAGAGAGGGATGGATGGATGGATAGAGAGAGAGAGAGAGAGGGATGGATGGATAGGGAGGGAGGGAATGGATGGAGAGAGAGGGAGGGAGGGATGGAGAGAGGGAGGGGGATGGATGAGAGAGGGAGAGAGGGAGAGGGATGGATGGATAGATAGAGAGAGAGAGGGGGGGGTGGATGGATTATGGATGGATGGATAGAGAGAGAGAGGGATGGATGGATAGAGAGAGAGAGAGGGATGGATGGATAGAGAGAGAGAGGGAGGGGGATGGATGGATGGATAGATAGAGAAAGAGAGAGAGAGGGATGGATGGATGATGGATAGAAAGAGAGAGGGATGGATGGATGGATAGAGAGAGAGAGTGATGGATGGATAGGGAGGGATGGATGGAGAGAGAGGGATGGAGGGAGGGATAGAAAGAGAGAGAGATAGAGAGAGGGATGGATGGATGGATGGATGGATAGGGAGGGAGGGAGAGATGGATGGAGAGAGAGAGGGAGGGAGGGAGGGAGGGAGGGATGGATGGATGGATAGATAGAGAGAGAGAGAGAGGGATGGATGGATAGGGAGGGAGGGATGGATGGCGAGAGAGAGAGGGAGAGGGAGGGAGGGAGGGATGTATGGATGGATGGAGAGAAAGAGATGGATGGATGGATGGATAGATACATATATATAGAGAGAGAGAGAGGGATGGATGGATGGATAGAGAGAGGGAGAGTGATGGATGGATAGGGAGGGATGGATGGAGAGAGAGGGAGGGAGGGAGGGATGGATGGATAGATAGAGAGAGAGAGAGAGGGATGGATGGATAGGGAGGGAGGGATGGATGGCGAGAGAGAGAGGGAGAGGGAGGGAGGGAGGGATGTATGGATGGATGGAGAGAAAGAGATGGATGGATGGATGGATAGATACATATATAGAGAGAGAGAGAGAGGGATGGATGGATGGATAGAGAGAGGGAGAGTGATGGATGGATAGGGAGGGATGGATGGAGAGAGAGGGAGGGAGGGAGGGATGGATGGATAGATAGAAAGAGAGAGAGATAGAGAGAGGGATGGATGGATGGATGGATGGATAGGGAGGGAGAGATGGATGGAGAGAGAGAGGGAGGGAGGGCTGGATGGATGGATAGATAGAGAGAGAGAGAGAGGGATGGATGGATGGATGGATAGGGAGGGAGGGATGGATGGAGAGAGAGAGAGGGAGGGAGAGAGGGATGTATGGATGGATGGAGATAGAGAGATGGATGGATGGATGGATAGATACATATATATAGAGAGAGAGGGATGGATGGATAGAGAGAGAGAGAGAGGGATGGATGGATTTTCAGATTTTCTTGTAAAACAATAATTTTGAGGGAAAATAATCATCATTAAATAAATAAATGCTCCTTCAGCTTACTTTTTTAGCAAAATAATATTAAAAGATAATTTTCATTTTAATCAGTTTTCTTTAAATTAAAAAAAAGTATAATCTGTCAAATCTATGGGTGGAATTTACAGCCTTGTTTTACTTACCACAAAAAATATACATATAAAAATATAAAGGTTAAAAAAAAAGTAATAATGAAAAACTGAAGGATAAATGTAAAATTTAAAGAAACAAATGTAATACAATATGAGTAGAGCAGCTTACAATACGCCATTTACAGCCTGGTTTAATGTATATGAACTTACAGAAAAATAAATATAATTCTAATAGATATACATAAAATGTAGTTTTATTTGATTATATATATCTTCTCTAGTAAAATCAAATGTTTGCGATAATTACTCGTTCCAGTCAGTCTGGTTGCGTCACCAGTCTAGGTCTAGCGCCCTAACAAGTGTAGTTAACGTGTAAGTGTGAGATATCAGTGCTAGCGGAGGCTGCTGTAGATATAAGTGGCCTGATCAATCCGTCAGCGCACTGGAGCGATCGCGGCCCGCGGGACTCGCTGCGTAAATAACACAATGTCCATTCAAGCAGCAACGACGAGCGCTTTCATACATGAGGAATGACAGCCACTTATCCCACTTCACTGCCGGGAGAACCAGACGCAGCTCAAGAGACCAATCCCACTTCTCCATTCTCCGCCGGCACCCACCCGCACCCTGAGACGCCGAGCTCGCTTCATCAGCCCAATCCAGATACAGCGGGACGCCTTCAGAGAGAGTCTGAGCCAACAAAACCTCCATTTGGACACGCTCCTTAAAACAGAGAGGTTTAGGACTAGTGGCGGTGAGCAAATACATATTTCTGAGGACAAATTTTCCATTTTGGAGACAGCAAGGCCATTTACTTTAACTCATGATTTAGAGGCTTTTATCCAAAGTGACTCACGGTGCATTAAGGCTACACATTATTTTACCAGTACGTGTGTTCCCTGGGAATTGAACCCATGACCTACAGCACAATGCTCTACCACTGAGCCACAGGAACACTAGTGATTACAATAATCTAGAAATGCATTTATAAAAACAGATGATTTTGGATAATCTGAGCCAATACAGTCTGAAAGAAATCTCCATTTTGAGAAATAGAAGCCATTTGGATATGAGTTCATTAAAATAGAGAGTAATTTTAATGTAATCCAAACAAAAAACCTTCATTTGGCGACATTTAAATATACATTTCTTAAAACAGAGATTATTTTTTGATAATTTGAGCCATTTAAACGTACATTTATCAAAACAGTAAAAGTTCCCTCGTTAGTAATCGGTAATTTGTCAATGTAATCTGACAAAACCTAATTTTTGGGACTTTGAGGACCTTCAAATATATATTTATGAGAATAAAGATGATTTTTGACTTTTAGATTGAGCCAACAAAATCAGGAGAGAAAAAAAACATTGGTTTTGTGATGTTTAAATACATATTTATTAAAACAGAGATGATTTTTTGACTAGTTTGTGAATGACGTCAGATTTACTCCAATAAAAATCTGTCAGAAACTCCATTTTGGGACACTGACGCCATGCAGATTTATTAAAACTGATGATTTTTGACTAGCGTGAGTTAGTACACATGCACAGGACAAGGTAGAAATGAGCCAAAAACCTCCATTTGGAGACATCGAGGACATTTAGATGCACATTTATCATAGTCTGAGCCAATCAAATCTGCCAAGATCCTCCTTTTTGAAGAATTCTGATTCACGTACAAGACAATCTTTGACCAGTGCGAGTGAGTTTGTAGCTTGAGGACGAATGTGCCAATAGAAATGGGTAAAATCTGTCAAAAACCCTCTTGAGAGACATCGAGGACACACACTCATCAATCAAAACCGTGAAACAATCATCCTAATTTATTCCAATCCGTCATCAGATTATGATGTAAATCCATAAAGAGGGCGTGGCTTTGAATTACTCCAGTGCCAAGCCTCGTTTCATGCAAATCCAGCACAGGATGCACTGAGGAGCACAGCATGTCCATTACTGTGCAAAAACACCCTGAACTCCCGTCTCACACTGATTCATAGACATATATCACATATTCAAGAAGTTAGAACCCATACTCTGTGTTCCCATCAATGTCTGTCAGTTCCAATATCCAGTGCATGCACAATAAAGCCCAATGCATTAATCAACATGCCAATCAGTGCATTAAGATATTCGAAGTGCATGAAAAAAACATGCATTTCTAGAGAAAGCAAACGTTTTGGAGCATGCATTTGATTTGTAAAATAAGTGATGTTGATCAATCAATCGTAGGCGCAGTTTTCTCAGTTTCGGGATGCACGCTGTAGCTCTCCAGACTACATGTTGATTTTAATAAGCGAGTCTGCTGTGACTGAGCGCTGCTCACTTGTTTCCAGCAGGTGGATGGATATTCCTGCACTGGATCTCGGAAGATCAGAGCCGACCGGCATCAGTTTGCGAGTACGAATCAGATGCATAAGCAGACTTTCATTAGAAACGCGCGTGAAATCCGATACGCGAGGCTGGCACGGCGCGCGCGGTGGCATCAGCTCTCACTTTACACGAGCGGGGCTCTGGGCGGGATGACTGTCCCACGGGTGAAGCCGGTGGATAAAAACGCGAAAACCGGCTGGAAAGTATTGAAACGCGTCAAAAACGAGTTGATTCCTAATGCGCAAAACGCGTGTGGGGCGCAAAGTGCGCGCAGGGCACCACCTTCCCAGAGCGCGTGCAGGTCTTCAGACACAGAGTGCATCTTTTATCCCCACCCGTTCCGGACATTAGAATAAAGTGAGTGACTGCTCTTACCTTGTTTTAAACGAGCGCGTTCCTGTGTTCTCCGTGATTCTGCACGCGCAAAACCTCCTTACATCTTCCTGCGCGCCGCGCCGGGGAATAAAGAACGGTAATAATCCAACGAGAGAGCAGATCCAAGGCGATAGAGAGAGAGAGAGAGAGAGAGAGAGAGCTCCGGGCGCGGACGGACGGACGGCGGCGAGTAGCGGTTTAAATCCCCCGGATAGCGCTGCGTCTCGCTCGGCGCGTCTGACTTCAAGCTCCGCTCCGAAGAAACCACAGCCGTGCGCGCTGAGGAGAGCTCGAGGGTGACGTCATGGACACGCCCACCCACCGCGCTCTCTCGCTCGCTCTCCCTTTCTCTCTCTCTCTCGCTCGGACTCCGCCCCCGTGTTGGTTCCGCCCTATTCCGTAACGCGCTGGCTGAAGCCACGCCTCTCTTTAAAATCACCTGAAAGGATGAAACGTGGATTTGGAGATGTCTCCAATTTTCATAAAATTTAATTAAAATTTTTTTATTATTATTATTTTCTTGTTTGTAAATGTAATTATTCTCAAAAAGCATTGTCTTTGGATAATTATTAATACATTAATACAATGAAATAAAACAAAATGTTTATAAGTACAGTAACAAAATTAATTATTTTTAATTAAAATAAAATATAGTTAATAGTTTATACGATTTAAATAATATTAATATAATTTAAAAAACAATTAAAATGTACTTTTTTTACATCACAGTAATGAGATTGAGATTTGTTTAATTAAAGTAATAAAAGCAGAATTATAATGTAAAGGGAATGTAATGCTACAGTAAATCATATCAACTGATTGTAAACAAAACTGATGATGATAGATTTAACTGTAGATTTCATGTAAGTACTGTCACTACATTAATACATTATTATTATTATTATTATTATTATTATTATTATTATTGTTATTAGAATCAGCACAGGCAGTTTTAAAATGCTATTTTAAAAATAATTAGCAAAACAAAAAAAACAAAAAAAATTAATGAGAATGAGGTTTGATTATAAAAAATAGAATTATAATGTAAATGGACTTAAAATGCTGTTTTTAATGCTAAAAATGCTGCAGTAAATCATATTATTAATTTTAATGCAGTAATAAAAATCATTTCAAATAATGATATAATTATTTAACAATAAATAATGCAATTTATTTGAATAATAATTAAAAAAACAACATAAATTAAGTCTAAAATAAACTAAAACATCCAGATTATAATATAAAAGGAATATAAAAATGCTACTTTAATTTAAATGCTTCAAATTAATAGTAAATATATATATATATATATATATATATATATATATATATATATATATATATATATATATATATTTAATAGCACACTATATGTCATTTTTGTTTTTGTTTTTTTCGTTATTAGGGTGAAACATGACCCTTTGTCTATTTTCTCTAGTCATGTAGCACCAATTTAAAGTATTTTTTATTAAAAGCCATATAAAAGGATTTATTAAAAGCCATCTTTTACTAATTTGATAAGGTTTTATGGCTGAGGGGCTTCAGATGGCTGAGGACGCACTGTTTCATGACTGGATTCAGTCTGGAGCTGGTAAAGGAAGACGGGCCTGGACGACTCACAAAGTTTTCAGTAACTTCCATGCATATTCTCAGCCTTTGCTTCTTCTGGTTGAAACGTACTGTGTACCTATGTCACACGTGTGGGCTGCCGCACATGCTGATCGTCTTTGGCGTAAGAGCCAAACTTAGCCTGAGCGGAGGCCAGTCGGCACCAGAACGCGTTGGCAACCAGAAACATCTTCGTGGAGTTCGAATCCTCCACAGCAGTCACAAAAAAACCTGCCAACTGTTACACAACGCGCTCTTCCGTTTTAGGCTGATTTCATGATTCATTTACACTTTTGAAAGGGATCCCCTGAAGGCTTTTCCCTCTCCTTACAACTTCATCTCTTGTCCTTCCTTTTGACTGATCTGTCACAAAGCAGCTACGGTTTGTAGAGTCGTCACTCTGAGTCAACTGTAAATGTTCGGGGAGTTTGAGGTGACAGGAATACAAGATTAAAACAAGCAGTTCCTTGTTATAAGCATCCTTCCACCACGTAAGAAAAAAGTCTTAATTATGACATACTAAGCACCAAATATGACAAAGTTGACATTGTGAGATAATTATGAGATAAAAATGTAAAGAGTTGGCTTAAATCTCATAATTATGAAGTTGAAATTATCACACACTAAGTATGAAAAAATTCGAAATTACGACATCAAAAGTCAAAATTATTACGAGTTGAAATTATGACATAAAGGCCTAATCATAATTATGAGATTTAAAAAAAAAAAATCATAATTATGAGATAAAATTTTTAAATTCTGACTTAGAAATTGGCTTAAATCTCATAATTAAGTCATTTTAAGTTAAAATTTGAAGTTATGGCAGATTAAGTATGATTTATATCAAAATTGACATAAATCGAAATTATAACATAAGCCAAAATTATGACAAATTCGAAATTATGAGATGAAACGTCTTATTCTTTAGATAAAGTCCAAATTTAAAAAAAAGTTTAAAATGCATAATTATGAGATAAAACATTGAAATTATGACACAGTAAGTCACAATTATGAGATAAAGTCCAAATTATAACATACTAAGCCACAATTATGACAAAGAAATGACTTTAATAGGCAAAATGATGACATACTAATTGATTTTATGATAAAATAAGCCCGAAAAAAAACTTATTATCAGATTTCTATTATGTTATTATGACTTTTTATGTCATAATTTTGACTTGGTATGCCAATTTCACATTTTAAAGTCACATCATTTCTACTTTTCATTTTATAATTTTGACTTGCCAACTTGTGATTTCTTTTCTTATGCAGCGGAAATGGGCTTCCATGAATGTAACCGTTTGTTAACACAACAGCAGATTTATGGGCTAATAGACAGACCAAGCTTCCTATCATCTCTTAACTTCTCTGCATTGCTGCGCCTGTGGCATTATGGGATATCTATGGCAACTGTCTAACGGATGGCATAAGTAGGCGAGGGTGCTAAACTCTGACAGAAAACGGAGGCACTTCCTTCTGTCGGCGGATGGCTTGCAATCTTATGCACAACAGTTAAAAAAAAAACTCCATCCCCACAGCCACACAAACACTATAAATACCTCACCCAATGCGGCAGATATCTCTCCATGTATAATCAGCTCCATTAACTCTGAAGTAGAATAGATGACGGTTAAAACACTTTTTAAGCTTGCTAGCTACATTTTTTGATGTTCACTAATACTAACTTTGAAGTATAACTTCTGAGTTATTAACTTATAATGGTGTGAGAGATCCGGGTTTGAATCCACTTATATCAAACATCCTGTACTATTTTAAGTGCTAAATGTGAGTTTTAAGTACCAATTATATGTTTTCAGCCAGTTTACAGCATATTTTGTCACACAAAACATGTTGTTCTTTTAAAAAGGCAGTGTGAAATTTAAGTACCCAATGTTCATTATTATCTTTTTGTCGTTTTTTTTTTTTTTGGCTTTACACGTTTGAGAAAAAAAAACTAAAACTACTCTACAAATAGCATCACACTAACAACCATTCACAACCCTTTTTCAACCATTTGGCAACGGTTTGTAAACCACTAGCATCATGACAGCAAGTTTTGTTCTTGCAAAACACATAAATCTTTAATCTATTCAGTGTTTTGTAGGTTTAAAACTTTAATGGAGCGAACTAACGCAAATCTTTACCGTGGACGATAAATAACAAACAATATGAATAGAAAGAAGGAAATTGAGCCATATCTACAGAAAAGTATATCACAGAGCCTCTTTAAACTCAGGAAACCACACTGAAATGTCTTAGCAATTATTGAGAACACTTATGCAACTATTTAACAACGTCTGATAAACCTCTGGCATCACAGCTGTGATTTTTAGCGAGCATAAATCTTGAATTTTGCATTTGCATCTTAAAGGTTTTGCCACTGCAATAGGTTTCATAAGTTTAAAACTCTAAGTGATCAAACACACACAATTCTTCACCCATGGATGATTAAACGGGCGAAAATAACAAACAACAGGCACAGGAGGAGGAATTTGAGCCATATCGAAAGATATTACAGAGCCTCTTTAGATTCAGGCCAATAAGGAACCACATAGAAACCTCTGCTGCAAATATAACATGCATAAAATAACCCTCATATAGCATCCATGACACTGCATTCAGGCTATAGAGTTTATTTATTTTTTACCAGTATGTCTGTTCCCTGGGAATCGAACCCACAACCTTTTGCGCCATTAACGCAATGCTCTAGCACTGAGACTTATACAGGTGGAGCTGGGGAAGTGGAGAGCACTAGTCATATATTTGAATGCTAAGCAGCGCACTCATTGGCTACTGATACAGGAGGGAACCAATCAGCTGTGCCATGTGATAATGATGTCATTAGGTCAGATTGAGTTAGACCTATTGGACTGCGCCATCTAGAGTTTCATGCCAGAACTCTGTATTTTTCATAGTTTTGCCGATGCAATATTTTGTAGGTTTCGAGAAAATTTGATGAAACATAAATCCTGCACGAAATAACAAACAACATACACAGAACGAGGGATCTGAGCCATATCTACATCACTTCTTACGAAATAACCACCTAGAAATTGAAATGATAACAAGCTAAGTCACAATTATGACAAAGTCAACATTATGAGAAAAAAATACATAATTATGAGATAAAACATTGCAATTATGACATAAGACATAATTATAAGATGAAGACAAAATCGCATAAAAAGACATACGAAGCCACAATTATGGCAGTTAAGTCAGTGATGGAATAAAATGTCCATATTATGATGAAAATCAAACAAACACAACAAACAATGGCTTCAACAAAAGAAGGGATTCAAGCCAAATTCACAGAACAGAATATTACCTGGCATTTTTAGACTCGGGGCACTATGTAACCACCCGTGACCATCTTAGCCACTATTCAGAACACTGACGCAACCACTTGACAACGTTTCAGGAACGTTTTACACTGGCAAGGACCACAAACCTTGTATTTCTGATCTGCATCATCATAGTTTTGCCCTGTAATAATCTACAGGTTTGAAACTCTGCTGACTTCATCTAATTGGGCCGGATGTAAAAATAATAGATGCTCCGAAACACGCAAAACTCAACCTGCCGCCTCCAAGCACGAGAGAGAGCCTCTTTTGGGACTGGCTGTTATATGATGTTGTCACGTCTTCCAACATTAGTTTCTACTTCATCTTTTCATATCTCTTCATCAGAGATGTTTGCGCTGGATGAACGCCCACCTCAAGGGTAGTGTGCTGAATATAGCAGCCAATGATGAACGTCTTAATGACTGTCGGTTGCTATGAAACAACCGTTGGTTAATTGTTAATTCACGCCTGGCAGTAAGACGTGATACTGTGGGTCGACTCTTGTCAACGTACACGATTCAGTAAGTATGTATGATGGTAAGTATAGCTGGTGTCACATGTGCTCATGTAGTCAACACAGAATCAATGTTTCTATGATTCAGTAGGCTAATTTAGCGCCAATTAGTAGTTTTCAATCAATCAGATGAAGGAGCGGGAACTCTTCCCGCCAAAATCATGGCGGTTACGCTCAAGCAGACAAGCTGTGGCTGGGTTTCTGTCTGTGTCTCTGGGCTAAACCACCAGACCTGATTTACTCCTCGGCTGCCATGTTGGCGCCAATTGAAAGTGGCAGAGGAGGCCGGGGCTGAATCCATAATGACGGAGCTGATTGCGGTGGGGGAGATCTGGACCAAAACACCCATCTGGAAACGGCTTCCCAAGAGATCGGACACCACCGGAGGAGCCGGGATCCAGAGTCACGTCATCACAGCTGACGGAAACATATCAAAACTGCAGATGGAAGAACACGCGATTCATCTTACAATGGTTACGCATTTCATTAAAAACACTTGAAGAAGCACTATAAATATTACTAAAACCATCTGATCAGTTTGCAGATATAAACAAATGGATTTGCATAAACGAAAACAATTATAGACCAAAATAAATTGGCAATAAATATTTAAGCATTATGAAATAAATAAATAAATTATATTTTAACGGTTTAAAATCAGACTCAAAATCAAAACTAAAATTATAATAGAATAAAATAAACATAATTCATTTGAAGTTAAACCTGAAGTGGTTCTTTTTTTCTTCAATCAGTCAATCAATCAATCACATTTTTATTTATTTTATGCAATTGGACATTTGTTTTGGTAAAAATCTTCCAGGGAATAAAATCAAGTACAAAAATAAAATAAAATAAAATAAAAAATGGCATAATTGCACTCTGAATGAAACTGTAAAAATGTGTGATCCTTAATAAGTGAATACATACATTAATACTTTTTATATTAATTTGAAATTGGATGCAAATCTCTTTGAACAAACTTGCAATGAATGCTTAACTTGAATAAATAAATAAATAAATATCCTAATCTGCAATACAGTATTAACCTGAATTAATGAATGAATGAATGAATGCATTTCCTTAAAATCAGCAGAATCTCCACAAAAAAAGGCTTTACCTAAATAAACAAATAAATTAAACAATTTCTTTAAAATTAAAACAAAACTGGATATGTGCATACTCTGCAAAAGGCTTAAAATGAATCAAAAAACAAAAAAATAAGTAGTCGTTAACTGTTAACTAAATAAACGGTATAGAAATGACTTATTAATATAACTGTGGTGCAACTGACTTTCCTGAATTCTTCAGTGTCTTTTCTGCAACATTCACACTCGTCCACACAAACTATATTTATCCACTTAAACTGTTTATATTTAGTGAAATCACTGCAAAGCCAAAAATCCTCACGAGGCCAATAAACCTATTTATTCTGAGAAACGCTGAAATCTAGACACAGAAGGGCGTAATGAAGATTCAAGCACAGTTTTACTGACTACACACCAACACTTCATCTGACCTGAACAGCAAATCAATGACGACCGGACGCATGTGCTGCATTTCCATCAGAGGAATAGGTCACACCAATCAATAGTCTGCAAAGTATCGCCCAAGATCACGAGGAAGTGTTCACGCGTTCATCTCAACATCTTAATGGATGGCAAACGACGAGATCTGATTCATCAGAGAGACATGATGATCCTCCATTGGTCAATATTGATTGAACTGCACTTGCAACTTGAACTTTAATTTCAAACCATGACTTCAATGCAAGATGTTTAGAATAATGCGTGTCCAAAATCACTAAATGATATTATATTAGTGGAAATTAAATCCCAAAGAAACTGCAATAAAGATTTCACCAACAGAATAAAATAAATATCCTATATTTGTTAAAAAATCTACAAAAACTGCTTAACTATTATGAAATATATATATATATATATATATATATATATATATATATATATATATATATATGTAATAATATTAATATATATTAATGAATTATACATTTATATATTTTTAAATAGAGACATCAGGTCAAGGATGAAGCCATCTGTGGTCTATAATAAATGTACTAAATATTATAATAATATAATATGCATATTGGTTTAACCAATGAGAGAAACAAATGAATTAATTAAAAAAAAATTAAAGTACTAAAAAGTCTCTGCAAGCTCGATGAACAGTATCTGACAGGCCAGCATTTTTTGAGACGTCGGGTCGTAGATGAAGCCATCTGGGGACTATTACAATAGAAATGGTTTATATATATATATTTATATATATTTATATAGTTTCATTTATTTTCTGGTTTAGCAGGTGAAAATGATGCATCTGATGACTTAAACACACATGATCTGAGGAATCGTGTCACAAACACTGCAGGACGACACATTAGCTAAACATCGCTAATAATATACAGCGTCAGAAACCTGCATCATATTTCATGAGTGAGTTGATCAGTGTTCGTTCTAGGTATCACTAAACGTTTAGCACATTCAAAAGCATGAGTATTCTCTGTAATTGCGCGGGCGAAGCTGGAGGTACGAGGAGAATGGGGATTCAGAAAGTCCATTTTATAGCTCACTAGCTCTGGATGAATTGGTAAGCTCAGTCCTGCTCTGTCCGATCTCTCCAGACTTTAACAGCGTCTTATATAAATTCATGAGCTCCTTTATTCTCTCAGATGCGGTTGTGTGGTAAACGCACACAGGCGTGAACTTCACACTGAATAAAAGATGCTTTCATGGAGTCCATTAGACGAGCCCACGCTGATCATCCGCCACGTCACAATACAGCCTCAAAACACTGCATGTGTACAGTTGTGACGAGTGGGGTGGGGCCGAGAGCTGAGGGAATATCTGCTTAGCAACTACATGGCAACAGGTTAACATCTTAGAAACAACACAGCAACAAGTTTAAACCATCCATAAATCATTAGAAACCACATAGCAACAGGTTAGAACATTCATAACTCCTTAGCAACAGGTTAACACCTTCGAAACAACATAGCAACGGATTAAAACTACTTATAACTCCTTAGCAACAACATAGCAACAGGTTAAAACATTCACAACTCCTTAGCAACTACATAGCAACAGGTTAACATGCTTAAAATTACTTAGCAACTACACAACAACAGGTTAATACCTTAAAAACGAAATAGCACCAGTTTAAATCCATTAATAACTCATTAAAAACTACATAACAACATCTCAAAAACGGTTATATCTCCTTGGCAACCACATAGCACAAGGTTAACATCTTAGAAACAACATAGCAACCGGTTAAAACATTCATAACTCCTTAGTAACAACATAGCAACTGCTTAACACCTTAGAAACAACATAGCAACGGGTTAAAACTACTCATAACTCCTTAGCAACAACATAGCAACAAGTTACAACATTCAGAACTCCTTAGCAACTACATAGCAACAGGTTAACATGCTTAAAATTACTTAGCATCTACACAACAGGTTAATACCTTAAAAACAAAATAGCACCAGGTTGAATCCATTAATAACTCATTAAAAAGTACATAAAAACATCTCAAAACAGTTATAGCTCCTTAGCAAACACATAGCACAAGGTTAACACCTTAGAAACAACATAGCAACAGGTTAAAACATTCATAACTCCTTGGCAACAACATAGCAACAGGACAACACCTTAGAAACAACATAGCAACGGGTTACAACTACTCATAACTCCTTAGCAACAACATAGCAACAAGTTACAACATTCATAACTCCTTAGCAACTACATAACAACAGTTTAACATGCTTATAATTACTTAGCAGCTACACAACAACAGGTTAATACCTTAAAAACAAAATAGCAACAGGTTAAATCCATTAATAACTACATTACAACATCTCAAAAACGGTTATAGCTCCTTAGCAACCACATAGCACCAGGTTAAGATTTTAAAAACAAAATAGCAACAGGTTAAATCCATTAATAACTCATTAAAAACTACATAGCAACATCTCAAAAATGGTTATAGCTCCTTAGCAACCACATAGCACCAGGTTAACATTTTAGAAACAACATAGCAACAGGTTAAAGCATTCATAACTCCTTAGCAACAAAATAGCAACAGGTTAACACCTTAGAAACAACATAGCAACAGGTTAAAACATTCATAACTCCTTAGCAATAACATAGCAACAAGTTACAACATTAATAACTCCTTAGCAACTACATAGCAACAGGTTAACATGCTTATAATCACTTAGCAACTACACAACAACATAACAACACCTTAAAAACAGTTATAGCTCCTTAGCAACCACATAACACCAGGTTAAAACCACTCATAAGTCCTTAGCAACGGTTTAACACATTAGCAGCCACATAAACTGGTATAAACCACCTTGAACAGCTAAGCAACCACATAATGTGCAATATGTGCTCAAAAAAATAAATAAATAAACCGTAACTCCTTAGCAACTCCATAGCAACATGTTAAAATACCAAAATTCAGTACCGCCGACACCCTAGCGACACACAGCAGTGTGATGAGTTAGCACGGGAAAGCGCGCTAAAAATAGTTGGACTCTGTGCTTGTTAAGCTAACGGCTCACATCGCTCTGTATAAATGATGACAGCTAAAGCAGCGAGGAGTTTCTTCACACGCGCTGACGGCTGTTCCCTGAGGACTGTCAGCGCTCTGCGTGCTACTACACGTCCTAAACAAACAACATTAAGGCCTCAGCTAAGAAAAAGGCATCTTTGCGCTTTTTTTTTTTTTTTTTGGAGAAGATGTTTCTAGAAAAAACTCTCAGTCTGGCTTTCATGCTCGAGTGGTTTTGAATAAAAGCATGTCTGCTGCTTTATACAGGCATACAATGTTTAATTAAGGTTGCAACAGGAGTGGATTTTTTACAGAAGTCATTGTTTTGTTACAGTGCCAAAGGGACTTTAGTGCAGATGCGATGCTGACAGATGGAATAGATTTGCAGAGAATCCAGCAAACTCAGACGAGCTTCACGAATCTCAGCTAACTGAAGCAGCGCTGACGGTGTGTTATTCACCTGTGGTTTAGGGATCAGCGCGCGACATCAGCACTGATTACACGTCAAGAGCTGCTTAAACACACACAATAATACAGTAATAGTCAGAAAGCTGCTTTATCCTGTATGCCTCACATCACACATCACTGGAGAAGAGATGATAGACAGACAACATGACAGTTTCTTTCTTTTTTTATTATATATATCACACAAATATATCGTCTGAAAGTTCATATAATTATATATATTTGTATGTGTCTATATAACTACAGATAGATCTATAATCATAGTCTTTAAATTGAATAAATGAATAACTTCTAAGTAAATTAAAAATAATCAATTACACACACACACACATATATATATAAATGCAATGTATTTTTTTAAATAGTAAACCTATACATACATATATGTATGTATACATATATATAAAATAGTATATAATTAAGTGTTAATGTTAATGATAATGATTACAAAAGTTGGTAATAAGGTAGAACTGTTTTACTTTTAATATATTGTTTTTTTTTCATTGATTTATTATTATAAAGTAATTATATAAATAGAAATATTTATAAATAGTTTTTTAACATTATAAATATTTAAAAAAAAATGCTTCACTACTACTTTTAAACAATTAAAAAACAACTATTAAAAACAATTAAAAGATCATGTCAAGCTACGTTATAGTAAATATATTATTGAAATAATAAATTTCAGCTGTTCAAAGTATGATCTCTTTCTAAATATGGTTTTAATTCAGAAAATGTAAAACGTAAACAAAACATGAATAGGCTACGACTAAGCAAAATCACCAAACCCTTAATCATTTTTAACCAAATCAAACATTGTCCTCCAAACAGATGTTACTAATAATGTCCCTCCTGTCGCTTCCTTCTTTAATCATTCCCAGCAGCAATAACGCATCATTAGTTATTAAAAACAGATATGAACTCAACTAAACGATTACACATCCGTGAGCTCTTTGGGGAAATCCCGTCACCCGTGTGTCTCGGCGGGTGGCAGCGGTGCTCAGGTGAAGTCTGATGCTGATGTGACTTCCACAAACACCTGTCAGCCAGCGGGAGCGCCGGCATTTCAGCCATTATTTCATTTTTCATGCTGTGCTTACATTTCGATCTCGCCTCAGGTCATTTGGGCTTTCTTGTGTTCGGGAAAGGTGCGACATGACGAATGAGTGAAAGAGCATTAGCTGTTATTAAAACGTTGCAGCTGCGGGTGCGAGCGCGGCGCTGGCATTATTTTTTAACTTCAGTTGGCTGTGAGTTATGGAGGAGAAACTGAGGTGTTTTTGAAGCATGGCCGATCTGTCAGGAGAAAACGCCGGTGGGAACGGAGAGCTGTCAGAGAAATGACAAAATAACTTTGGCAAAGTTTGAAACAACAACATTACGTTCACTCACTGCCTTGTGATTAGCATTTGTGAACGATAGGCTAGCTGTGAACAGTGACTTATCAGTTAACCCACACACTGTGTGCTAGGATGCTAGCAAGCGTAATTTTATAAAAAGGTCAAATTGTTATATTTTTGTCCAGGGATATTTTGGGACACTCATTTATTTTATTTTTTGTAACTAGATTCACTTAGGGAATTTGCCCACTGAATGCTATTGTCCAAGTGCGTGAAAAACTGAAAGAAAATTAACGAATACAATAAAATAAGTTAAAAAGTATTTTGATTTCCCAATTGAAATTTTCTGTCTGTGCTAATTCTAACACACACATAATATGACTGGTTGTTTTAAATGAATGACAAGACTTAACAACACTTTAAGATGTTTATCTCATGCTAGATCATTTAGTGGCCATCTTAGAAATGCCCACGGGTCATTATTATTATTTTTTATCAAATATTATTTGATTACACATTCAAAACAACAATAAATTTTGATTCTCCACCTAAAATCACTCTACATATGTTTTTTTGCAGTGCCAATGCTAACTGCTAAAATACACACAAGACGACTCTTGAATAACACAAGACTTTATGATAATTTAAGATAGCTACTTACCACAAGTCCAGTCTCTTGGCAGTCATCTTGAAAAATGCCATGTGGAAGATATTTTCTATTAAGTATTATAACTTTCATAAATTTAACCAATCATCAGAACACTGACATTTTTTAGATTATATTTTTAAGACACAAGTCAGTTCATTCTGCAGCAATCTTGGAAATTCCCACTGAATGCCAATTTTCTATGTAACAAAGTATGAAAAAAATATTTTTATTAGATTATTTAAATCAACAATACATTTTGATTATTCACCTGAAATTCCATTAACGATGCTATTTTGCAGTGCTAATGCTAATTGCTAATATAAACACACAACGCAGTTGATTGTTTTAACTTTACGATTCTTGAATAACCAACAGTTCTTCAAAAAAAAAAAGTATCAAATTATGACATTTTGAAATAAAACTTCCAAGACATTTACAAGTCAGTTTGTTCTGTGACCATCTTGGAAATTCCCAATGAAGTACTAAACTGCACAAATGGTTTGTCAATATTGTTTCAATAACATAATTCAAATCAGGAATATATTTTGATTCTCTGTCTGAAACTGAGCTAAAAATGCTATTTTTCAAATTTTTTACCAATGCTCACTGCTTATGTACACTTAACGCAATTGGTTGTTTTAACTGGACAGCTTTTGAATAACCAAGACTTTAAGACATTTACCGCACGTCAGGTCACTTGGCAGCCATCTTAGAAAACACCATCTAAAAGGTATTTTCTAGATAGTATTACAGCATTACATAATTTCAAAATCTTCAAAACATTCATTAAGATTATATTTCTACCAAACCTTCAATAAAACTTTCATCTCATATTATGGCAGTTTTGAGTAATGGTATTTTTTAAACACGACAAGTCAATACGCTCTGCAGCCATCTTGGAAATTTCCACTGACCACTATATTCCTTGTATTAAAGCAGTAAGACAAAATTGTTTCAATTCCACATATCACGTTAGCAACACAACACAAATGTATCCATTTTGCCCTAGCACAGATAAAATTAAATAAAATTTTTTTTTTTTTATCACAGTTACAGACCTGAAAAAGCTCTAAAAATGCTATTTTCATATTTCTTATGCTAATGCTAATGCAATTTACACATGTATCAAAAACTGAACAGATCTTGAATATCCAAGACTTTCTATTCTTTAAAGTTAGCATAATGTTAACAAAATACTAAGGCTAACTTACTATTTCAACAGAACAGCAGCTGGCATTTACAATCAAACTGAATTTTTTATTTTATAATCGCAGGTCTGTACTAAATTCCCAATTATGCTAATTCACACCTGTGCACTGAAAAGTTCAGTAACTGGACGCTACTTTGTTAGCCAGTTAGCCAATAGCATATGATATTGCAGTATAAAAACCTGCAGAATATTTGACTTTAAATTAAATTACAGAGTTTTTAGTTGAGTTATGAAGGAGAAATCTGAACATAGAGCTAGCATGGATACAGTAAACATGCTACGTCTCTCTCCGCAGCATTGATCGCTAAACGTCATTAGCCCCAGATTCTGACGGTTGGCATGAGAGTAATTTCCTCAGGTACACCTTCTTTATGAAAAATATTGATGTTTTTTGTATGTTGTGATCGATACGTGAAATCTTTTTCAACATAGCGAGTCTGCTTGGCCATTTTTGTCTGTATTCTTTAAAGTCTGGCAACCTTGACAGCTGATGTTATTATGTTTGTGGTAGACATCGAAACAGACGCTTAATGTGTTTTATTATTCAACACGCGCATTAAAAGCATGTCTCGGGGGCTCTCTTTAGTCATGGCCTGGCACAGTCAAACGATAATGTCTAACATCGGATGCTAATTCGGTTTTGATGAATTCTTGTTTTGCATGAATGTGAATGATAAATTGTTTTTAAGGGCATTTAAATAAGTCGCCTGTCATTAATATCAGCGGTGAGCAACAGAGCAATAATGAAATCAGGATTATGCATACAAATCTTCACATCTATCTCAAAAAGACATGATTGTGTGATATTTCAAAGACTGATGTTCAACACAATAGTTGACACACACTTATGCATTAAAAAAATAATTCATATCATGTTAATATATCAGTGCTGTCAAACGATTAATCGCGATTAATCACATCCAAAATAAAAGTTTTTGTATATATTATATATATGTGCATGTACTCTCTCTCTCTCTCTCTCTCTCTCTCTCTATATATATAAAATAAACATAGACAGTAAACATGCATATATTACGTAAACATTTATTTTGGATGCAATTGATCACGATTAATCGTTTGACAGCACTAACATATATATATATATATATTTAGTAAACGCACAGTAATAAAATTGCAGGTTCTGCAGCTGTGACTCAATAAATCTACTCTATGTTCACACACGGCCTCTCTGTGAACCTCTACATGACTTTGTCACCCATCTTTGTTCTTCCACATGACACTGTTTGAAGAGACAGGCTTGTGTCGCAGTGGCGCGCGCTTCCTCCCGCCTAGAGAAAGAAAAGGTCGCGCTCACGTGAGAGAAAAGCCTGTTTCATGTGTACACACACCAATGCCGCCTGTCTCGGCTTCTCCTCAGTTTCTTTGTTTTGTACGCGTCTAACCTTCAAGGCGTAATAATCTGGTCTAATCCATTCCCCTGACTGGAAACGCTCCTTATTATGTTCTGCCTGAATATTCGGTCTCCGGGGTCTCGGGTTAAATGTTTGCACAGTAAAACCGACAGTTTCTGATACAAACACATTGTGGATATCAGGTAAAGACAGATTTATAAAAATGCATTTTTAATTGTTAATTGTTTAATAAATATGCATTTATGTTGAATTAATTATGCAAGTTGGCTTCAAGTAATTGTATTGTAATGTATTTACGAGACTTTACGTTTCCGCCATTTTTTAAATATACAGTAAGAGTGGGCACGCCGTTTGTAATGTAAATGTGCAAGGCTTCCGGTCTCATCGGCTCATAGTTTTTTACCTGTAACATTGTGTTTTAACGTCTACACCTCACCCAACCCTAAACCTACCCCTTACAATAATGCAAAAACAGTAATGTTGTACAATGTGAGCAGAATTATGCTATATTAATGATTGCATGCCCAGTTGTTTTTGCTGTATCTCTTCTAGTCTTAACCAGAAAAAAAACCCTAGGCTGCTTGATATTGCAAACAGGTATTTCATTTCATATCATTTTAATGTATTGACAGATTAAACACACTGGTTTGTAGCGCAAACAGTTTTACAATTCACTGCACATTGTTTTATTAGCAATTTGTGTTACCAGTGAGTGTATATACATGTATATAGCAGTCACATTTTAATTGGAATACAGTCTATTAACAATAAAATTATAATACATATAAGTCTATACAAATATCTAAGATACATAAGACTTATTTAAGTCAAATACATGAGCGTAGTTGTTTACCGGGCGATGGTTTGGGCATGTACTATGCTAATTGAATGCTAACAATGCTCATTAAGAATGATCCTGATTTTAATGCATAAACTACACATATATAAGCAGTTGTAGTCGAATGAGATCCGGTTTTCACTTTTCCGAGCTGAATGTGATTGTGCTGGAGAACAAATAAATAAATAACTGTAGAAAGACGAACGTACTGAGAAGTGTGAGTCATTGGTTTCCTGTCATGACTATCGGAGCAGCTTTTTCCAGCTCTTCCCACTCCGTCTGTCTGTCTGTCTGTCTGTCTGTCTGAGGAGTGTCTTCGCCGGGGAACTGTGAGTCGATCCAGAGCTCATGAACCTGCTTCCTCTGTCACAGCGCAACACACTTTTTCACCTCTCCTTCTAAAAATAATTGCTTTACCCCGGCTGGACCTTCACAGGAAACACATACAGCACTGGCCAATCCACCTGACACCACATGTGAACTTCACAGTGAACACTTGGTTAATGTAAGTGTGCAACAAAATATATGTTTTGAATTTGTGAATCAATAAAGGTTGTCATTACTGGCCAATTTCTTTCAGAGAACAGACTGAAACAAGTTATTTGCTGGAAATGTTTGCTCAAATCTCAACTGAGTTCACTTAAATAGTTTTATTTACATTTTACATTGGTAAGCCAAATCCAAAATCCGTACAGAAAGAAATGTCAAGCCAGATAAAATATGACATGGAATAGAAAATTATTACCATATACCAAATATTACCAAGTTTTTCTTGGTAGAACGCAAACATTTTGTGACCGAACAAATTTTTTTAACAGAATGCAATTATTTTTTGTGATTTTCTTTTGATGTACAATGCAATTTTTTTAAGGAAAACAAAGTTTCTTAGTAGAGCATAAAACAATTTGAGAAATAACGCAAAGTTTTTTGCTAGAAAGCGATTAAATGTAAAGTTTCTTGTTAAAATGCTAACATTTGCTACTGAATGTAAAGTTTCTCAGTGGAAGTTTTGTGATTAAATGTAATGGTTTTCAGTAGAAAACAATATTTTGTGAATGAACGCAAAGTTTCTTGTTAGAACATAAAATGTTTGCGATTAAATGTAAAGTTTCTCGGTAGAATTCAAATGTTTTGCAAATTAATTCAAAGCTTCTTAGTAGACAGCAAAATTTTGTGAATTAACGCAGTTTCTTAGTCGAATTCAAAAGTTATGTGATTAAATGTGAAGTTTCTTGGTAGAACGCAAAAATTTTGCAATTAAATATAAAGTTTCAAAGTAGAAGGCAAAGGTTTTGCAAATGAACGCAAAGTTTTTTATTAGTAGGCATAATGTTTTTGTCATTAAATGTAAAGTTTCTCGGTAGAACGCAACAGTTTTCGAAATGAATGAAAAGTTTCTTTAGTAGAACGCAAAAGTTTTGCGATTAAATGTAAAGTTTCTCTGTAGAATACAAAAGCGAGGCAATTTAATGTAAAGTTTCTCGGTAGAACCAAACAGTTTTACAAATGAATGAAAAGTTTCTTTAGTAGAACGCAAAAGTTTTGCGATTAAATGTAAGGTTTCTCTGTAGAATGCAAACGTTTTGTGAACGAACAAAGTTTTTTAGTAGAACACAATTTATTTGTGACTAAATGTAAAGTTTCTAGAAGAATCCAAATGTTTTACAATTGAACGTAAAGTTTCTCAGTAGAAGACAAATGTTTTGTGAATTAATGCAAAATGTACTTTTTATTTTTTAAATATAGCACTGTGCAAAAGTCTTAGGCCACTAGTATTTTAACCAACTAAAAAATAATGGTTTTATGTCCGATATTTCTATCTTTTTTGCTGTTATGTGTTAGTAGTAAATATCAGTTTGCATTTCCAAACATATATATTTTTTTAATTTATTATACATTTTATTTCTGTCATTATATTTTTGTGAATTATGAGTAACCATTGTGTTTAATATCATACATTTTTGTATAATATCAAATATATGTGTGCATTTTGAGTAAAAACCATGTTTAAAATATTTAATTTTAGCAATTCTTTGTGCATTATAGCTCATATATCAGCGATCAGCCATCCTCCTCTCTAGATATTAGCATCTGAGAGCAGTGAAAATCTCATTTTCATTGAGCACTAACACGAAGCGGGAAAATCCCGAACATAATAAAGTGTTTTTTTGATCCCCTTCAGAGCGCGGCTCGTTTATTAGCGTGGAGTTCACAGGTTCGTTAAAGCTTGTTCTGCGTTTGTGCATCTCAGTGTGACACCAGGTTGATCTCAAGCCCATTAATCACGACTCTGAGGCCGTGTTCGTCTAAAAGCGGGCTTAATTCTCACCCAGGAGCTCAACAAAAGGCCATTCTCCGAGAGGAACACAGCGCTCTAATCAGCGTCTCTTTTCTTTCTCATTAATTTTAGGCTTTATAATAACTTTCCAGACTGTCAGGAACTATTAGGAACAGGTAGAATCGGAATAATCTTCCGGTTTTGAGAAGCGCTGACTCATGGGAAGACGTGTTTGCCCACTTCCCGTCGGCCCACTCTTAATGTGCCGTTAATCAGAGCCAAAGCGGTTCGACTGTCCTGTTTTTGTTCTGGAGAGCGGTGAGTCAGTTCGACTCTTAACACCAGCAGACAACTCCTGATGCACAGAAACATCTCTGAGCTCCTGCCTGCTAATAAAAGAGCTGCTGAACACAGCTAAGTGCCATCAAACACCCTGCATTACACATAAAAACTGACTCTAGAGGGACTATATTTACCATATTCCATATTAGATGTCGTTTCCAACTCGCATGACGCTCATCTGTGGAAAAAAAACGACGTTTAGAGAAATCACCAAGCTGCTCTTTTCCACACTATGAAAATAAATAATTACTCCTCCTTAAAAAAATCATAAAATGTGTTAAATATGCCTCATTCAGTTTTAGTTGCCATCATTCAATTACAATTAAGATACATATATATTAAAATTGTATTTAGTTTTATTATTTATTTATTTTAGCCCACTTTGTTTCATAAAAGGTTATAATAAATAATCATAACTATTATTAAAATATATTTAACACAATGTTAAAATAGGCCTACAGTTTAAAAATAATTTAAGAGAATAATAATAATAAAAAAAATCAAAATAATTGTAAAATAATAATGTAAATAATATATATATATATATATATATATATATATATATATATATATATATATATATATATATATATATATATATATATATATTAGAATAATACTATCTATCTGTCTATACATTTCTAGTTATAAAAATATTATAAACAATATTAATTTATATATAAAAATAAACTATTACAAGTAATAGTAATACAAAGTTTACATTATCACTATCTAATAAAATCTAGAATATATGACACACAAAAAAATACATTTGGGAAAAAAGTATATTATAAATTGTATAAATTACTGTAAAATATTACACACATTATTTCATTATTTTACAATGAACATATATTTTTATTTTATATTTTTGTAATAAAAATAATATTATTTTATATATAATAATATTATATAAATAAATATTATTAAAAAAATTATAAAAAATATTTTTGTAATTATTCAATCACAAACCAAAAATGCTTTCGATTATGTTTGTTTTTTCAAACACAGTATATTCATTTAAGATAGCTCACATTTTTTTGTGTTACCACAAGAATTTTAATCATACATTTCTAAAGTGAAAACTGCAGTCTGCCAAAATGAATTAAATGAAGCTAAGAGTACGATTCTCCGGTATGCTAGCTGAAACCATGATCAAATTAACCTATATATATATATATAGAGGTAAAGTTCCCCTTCTGTCGGGTTCTGCAGGTTGGGTGTTGGTCTGCTTAGCAGCAATCTCAAAAATATAAGGGCAAACAGTTCGATTTGGAAACACAAGTAGTGTGTTTTCAGACATTTTCAGAGGCTTTTAGGAAAAACCAGAGTCCAGAATCAAACCACATCTCTTTCAAAAATAGATCATCTTGACTTGCTGCATTTGAGGTCATGTCAACAAATGCACATTGCACACCATTCCTGCCTTTTAGTGAAAGAAACAAACCAGGCACTTTTCCATCAGCTCACATCTATTTAAATGCATTTATGAAAAATAAACAAACTACAATACTGATTTAACAGATTTTTTCAGGCAATCTGCAATGTAGATGAGTGAGTTTCTTCATCAAATTTGGATTAATGTTGCATAGCATCAATAGCTCTCCAATGCATGTGAACGGGTGCCGTCAGAATGAGAGTCCAAACAGCTGATAGAAACCTCACGATAATCCACACCACTCCACTCCATCAGTTAACATCTTAAGAAAAGAAAAGATGTTTTAAACTAAATCACGAGTCCATAATAAAGCTTCGTCCAGTGCAAAAGTGTTCTGGTCTGAATCAGGAGAGAAATCTGCACAGATCCAGCACCAGTCCGAAACAGCTCTAAACACATATGTGGGTTTATGTGGACTTTTTCACTGGAGGAAGCGTTATAATGTGATGTTTTTATCAGCTGTTTGGATTCTGACGGCACCCATTCACTGCACCCTTATTAAATCTGATTGTGCAATTAGCATTGCTTTAGCTCATTTCCTCATAAACATATCCCTTTCTCTGAACTCCAGATGAGTTTTGCTTCAGATCAAGTGTTGCAGTTGCTTCGTTTCACGGTTCTCGACTCCCGATCGAAGGCTTTTTGAAATTCCTACGGAGAAAATGAGCGGCAAGAGCACTCCAGGATGTTTTTGGGGCTGAAATTGGCCAGCGGCCTGCGTTTGGTGCAGCTGAAGCGACGGAGGTCCTTGCTTGACATTCAGAGCGCCGGCTGTGATTGAGAGCTCCTGTAATTGCCTCTGAAAGCAGTCGAATGTTTTCATCGCGGCGGCCGAAAGTCGTTACTCGCTGAACCGTGTAAAGATCGCGCCACCCCAGAAGCTGCTGCATTAAGTTAATAATCACTTTCCCCTTCCATCCGCCACTTTTTGGGGTTATTTAGGGAGCGGCGTGCCACGCGGGACAAAGAGCGGAGGGGAACAAATAACACATTGTCAACAGATCGCATGAGTGAAGCGTTCATGCTCCGCCGGACTCGATTATAATTTACTTTGCCAATTCCACGACATTAAAGGAGGCCAGAAATGATGCTTATTCAGCCAGAGCCACGGAGGAAAGGCTTGAAAGGCCTGAGGTTATTTATATCGGTGCTCAAGTGCCGTTTATCTCTCGTATATGAAATTACAGCTAGTTGAGAACTTTATTGATGGTGCTTTGAGTTGAAAACGCAAAATGGTATTGACTGACCTTCCCCTCACGAAGACAAAAAAACTAACTTTTAACTTTTAGAGTTGCGAGTGAAACGAAATGGACCAGAAAATCAGACAACAACCAAATGATTCTTTTGATCTTTTCAATGCATCATTTAAACTAGATCCCAAAATTCCAAATCTTAGAACTCGATACATTTTGAAAGGTACAACAAATAAATGAGAAGGTAAATAAATAAATAAGAACTAAAATAGTTTAGAATAGCACATACTATTTTAATAATACACTTATTATTATTACAAATTTAACATCAGAAATGTTTAATAATGTGTATTTCAATTAAAAAACGTTTAATGTTTAAAAAAAGTTTAGAAATTCTTGACCTAAAATTGTAAATTCAGTTAATATTGTCTATTAAAAATGCATTTATTTTACAGTGTAATAATAAATGAGTAGTCTGTCTGTATTATAAAATAGTGACTAAATAATCTCCAAAATGTGACATTTTCAATCATGTTTATTGCTGTTTGATTTTAAGTAAGTATGCGCGCTGGGAGCCGTATGTATTTTGGTGTGGTTGTATTTTGTCAGACAGTACAGTACTGTACACCTGTTTTCAAGCGCACCTTCATTTCCAGCGCTGTAATCTCAGTTTCATGACTATTTCATGACTGCTTTGAAGCACTAAGTGCTTACTTTTTCCCAAACCCCGTGAATCAAAATAAAAGAACGTGTCTTTGGCATGCGCATCATCATGCAAGGCGACTGCGAGAGCCTAATAATGCTTTTTTTCCGTCCGAGCGAAAGTGCCTCTGCATTAGCATAATGTTGCAGCAAGGGAAAGTTACCCGGTTGCTATGGTGAAGCCATCAAAGAGACATCTAGCCTTAATATGGTGTGAGCATATTATATTTACATATTCTGTTAGAGCTGGAGATGCTTCACTAGAACAGTGTTAAGACGCTCGAGTCACGCCGGCCAAAGAAAGCGCCTTTCAGATTGGAAAAAGATGCTTTTATAGCGATATAAGAGCAGAGCAACTTAACTCAAGCACCTTAAAGCATCAGTGTGTTGTGCATGCTTGATTTAAAGATGTAAAAGCATCGAGGGGAGGATCTAACCAGACAAACCTGGAGTCTTTGGATTCGGCTGGAGATCAGAGGTGAAAGGTCAAGCACTAAAAGTACTGAAAGGTCAATGACCACGATGCACCTGATGCCAGTGTTGTTAATAACTTACTCTAAAACTATTACAACGGTGATATTAAAATAAAAATATTAGGTGAACATTTTGTATCTTAAATGAAAAGTAGAAATGGTGACTTGCAAACTAACTGAAGTAAATTTAAGTTTAAATTGAAGCACCAAAATTACAAAAACAAACTGAAATACATACATGAGAAAATTACCAAAACTGTTAAAAACACAAGCTGATGCAAAATATTAATAAATACTATTGAAGTGCACAAAGACTAAGATAATTAGAAATGTTGCTTTGGCAAATAAGGACTAAAATTACAAAAACTAAACTTAAAAGAAAAGGTAATTAAGGCTAAATATAAATAATAATAATAATAAAAATGGGATATAACAGAATTGCTAAAATGGAAATGTAAAAACAGAATCTAAAATTAAAATGAAGCTCTAAAAATAATTTAAAAATGTAAATATTAATAAAATACTATAGTAATATATAAATAATCATAAAAAAAATAAATGGACATTATAAATGCTGCCAGTGTTGGCAACAAACTGAAATAAAATATTTATTCAAATAAAACATATACACATATATATATATATATATATATATATATATATATATATATATACATACATACATACACAAACACACACACACACACAAAACTAACTACCACAACTAAAAAGAAAATGGACAAATAAATCAAATAAATTTAAGCAGAAGTACTAAAATTACAGAAAAGTAATTTGAAACTGAAAAGTTATTAAATAATATAGCAATATGATATATAAATAAAGTTACATACAAATATTAAGAAAGCGAATAATACAATTATGAAAACTGGACCTAAACCCTTAAAAAATGTAAAGCTAATTCAAAATATTAATAAAGTACTATTTAATGTAAGCAAACATGTTTTTGGGTCACTTCCTCCTTAAAATACTATTGTTATTGAAAGTATTACATGAAATATTTTTACTATAGAACACACATCAATTTACAGCAGAAATCAATTTAATAAACAATATAAATAATAATACTATGTTGTTTTCTGCACCAAATGTGGTTGAGATGGTGAATGAGCATAGCAATACCTACAGACTCAGTCAAAGCATGCTAGTGATGTAACACATAAAAACTAGTGCTCATTTGATTCTGATGGATATCATATTTTAGTACTTATCGTGCACTTGACTGTCATCTTTTATACCGTAATGAACCTTAATTTCTATTCAACGTTTGCGAGGGGGGAGAAACAGCAGAGAAGCGAATCTCTCATCCTGTTAGCGAAGCTGTTATACTAATGCCCTGCAATCAAATGAATAAATAATTTCCAAAACAATTACAGCTCTCTCAGACAATTTAGACACGGCTGCTTTTTTTATTTATTTTTTTTTTTTTTTTACAACGGCGGCAATTATGCAAGCGCTCATGTGTGTGAGAGCTTGATTTTCTTGAGAGCGCACCTAACCGCACCAACAGAGGGTAAATAAAGTGCTAGTCAAACATATAAAGGAAGAGCACAGTACCTTGGGATTAGGAAAAGTGGAAAGGGTGGCAATCATTTACGGACTGATGAAAGAGAGCAATTGAGCGGTTCTTTCACCATCCTCTACGCCATCCACATTTAGACTCAACAATCCTCAACACAAAGGTGTATTAAACCACTTGTGAAAGGGATGTGCTTCAATGATTAGCATATTCCTCTGCTCAAACAGTTGTTGCTGACCAATGTGCACTTCAATGTCAAAACAGCACAACGAGAGATTGGATGTGAGCTCCCAAGTCTACACCATCAGGCTATAGAGAAAAAAACAAGGAGTATTTTGAGAGATGCTACTCACCCTGGATATCCTCTGTTTGACCTTCTTCATTCTGGGAGACGGTATCGGACAATACAATCTCATACAAACAGACCGAGATATAGCTTTTATCCAAGAGTAGTAGCTTCGGATAGCTTCGTTATTTTTATTCTAATACATTTTATATTTTATTGTATTTGACTATTGATTTTAATGATATGATGCAGACTGGATTGTGCCACTGAGAATTGCATTGTAACTCTTTTACAGTGTCAACAAAGTAAGTAAAGTACTTCATTGTATGCTACATAGATTAGCTGCTTACTGTGTTTGGCTTGCTACCATTATTATTAGACAAATGTCATTCGTTGTGAGTTTTGAGTGGGAAAAAGCTAAGAAAACTTTTGGAAAAAACTAGTCGTAATTGCTTATAAGTGCTAGTAATACAAAAGTCAAACACTACACCCTATAGATTTGGTCTTTGGGAATCTGTCGTCTACCATTAAAATTCAACAGACGGACTCGGAAAGTCTCCAAAGTGACCGTAAAACAACATTGGCTAAACCAATCCTCATCCATTTCTGATGATTTCTTTTCTACTATGAAAAGAAATTGGCCTTAATAGTTTTTTTTTTTTTTTTTTTTGGGGGGGGGGGTGTGTTTAGGGAAGTTTGAAGTTAGTTATAAGCAGCAAACCAAGCTAGGTTGTTTTTAACATTATTTTAGCATTATTTTAACATTATTTAATTTATGTGCTAAATTAATTACCCTACGTTTAGCATATGCTGTCTGTTGCATGCTACGATTCGGAAGTACTAGCAGATATTTCCTAGAAACTCTTACAAATGTTATTCTTTGTGAGTTTGGATTGGGAAATACCTGAGAAATCTTTCGGAAGAACTTTTAGCAATTCTGTTTATCAGCACTAGTGGTGCAAAAGTTAAATACTACAACTTTAAGTCCCAGGCTTTGGGAATCTGTCGTCTACCATCAGCATTCAACAGAGGGACCCCGAAAGTCTCCAAAGTGACAGTAAAACAACAGCGGCCCCTCCGCATCCATCTGATCCCCCTCAGGAAGGCTGCGTTTGCCAGGAGTTGTTCTTTTGTACGAAGATGTGCTGTGTCGACCCCATGCGTCCCTGCTCCAGTCCCCAGTGGTGGCTTAAAAAAGTGCAGCTGACATTGAATGGAGTTCAGTGGGGCTCCATCTGCACCCGCATCTCCCACCGGACTCTTTTGCCCAGCAAAGCTCCCTGACTGCGCTCCACATTCAGCTGTACAGCCGTTTGACTTCGGCTCTCCCCCCACTGCTCCCAAGAGATTCCCGCTCGGCATTGACAAATGCTCTGGCTGACTGTTTCATTTGTATTTATGCGGCTCTCTGGATAACCCTTAAAATAACTATTGAATTCACAGTGACACAGACTGTCTAAAACGGGCGGAAATGAAGAAGAGGACCATCAAAAATACACACATCCTGAGCGAACGGCCCCTTCGATTTCTACATCGACTCATCAGGATGCAAAATGGCGTGAGGACGCTGGACATGCTCTCCATAAATCAATCTTTTGTCTTTTGAGTGTAGGTGCATTTCTGACTGACAGGTTCAATTTACTTGACCTTGGCTTTCCTTTACATGCACCAAATATATAAACGAGGGGCAGAAGCCGAGACGCGTCAATCCATCATCAGACTCGGCTCATTTATTCAACACTGCTGACTGTAAAGCCATTCTACCATAGTTTTTTGCTTAGTAACCTTACTTTAACTGTGTATCACTGTACAATCAGTGTTGCTATGATAAAACTGTGATAAACTGAGCCTTTTCCGCCAAACTAGCATAGTTTCTATGATAAAGTTAGCATTTTCTGCAAAACTAGCAGTTACTGCAATCAAAGTAGCTATGGTAAAACCATTATAAAGATAATCTTTTCTGCCAAACTATCAGTTACTGCAATTAATGTTACTATGGTAAACTGACCCTTATCTTACAAACTAGCAAAGTTACTGCAATCAGTATTACTTTGGTAAAAATATGGTAAATCAAATCTTTCATGCCACACTAGCCATAGAGATTGCAATTCATTTTACTTTTAAAAGCAAAGTAAACACAATCTTTTTTCGCTAAACTTGCACTGTTACGTCAATTAACTTAACTATGGTAAAACATGTAAAACTGAATCTTTTTTTTTGGCACAGTTATTACTATTGGTGTTACTGTTGTAATACTTTGGTAAAAAAAAAATGGTTCATGCCAAATTAGCACAATAGCCACAATAAGTTAAAGTTCCAGTAAAGGGAACATTAATTTTCTGTAAAACACTGACTGACATTTTCTTTACGTTTATACGCCGTTTCTGTACGTACAGTGTTGTGACAAATGTAAGTATAATTTTCATTGGTCCTCAGAGTCTCAATTGCTTGCCCACCTCTGCTCTATAAATAAGTCACGGAGGAAGAGGTGTTCATGACGGCGACGCAGCTTGCCGTGAATCACTGAGGCCCAGCAGATGTTGGAGCTGTAATGTATAGCAGGGGTTAGTGCTCCCCTGTGACTTCCCTCGTACATTTTCTGTGCTTGTCAGGAATTGTGTACTGAAGAGTGCGAGGAAAGAGAGAGCACTAGATCTCGCCGTAGCATGCTAGCAGCTGTGCAAGAGTGACAGATGTGAACTCCTCTCTCACCGATGGACCGCAGCTGTTTATTGCATCTTCCAGTGTAGCACTGCTGTCCATGTTTGTGTCGCTGTCGCTAATGAGCTCTGTCATGCACAAAAACACACACATCCTTTCCTACTAACAACAACAATGTTCGTGTAGGTGTGAACGCGCTAGCAGATAATTGTATCGCATCTCAATTTGTGAAAAAGTACACTTTTGGATTATTCAATGCTTGTCAACGACGACAAAGGTTCTTTGCTAACCTAGCACATTGCTAAAAAGAAAACATTTGAATTTATTTTCCCCCCTATGATTTTCATCATACATAACTGCTGCATAAATGGATTTGCTAGTTAAAAACTTGGGTGGTACTTGCACACAGCTAGCCGTTTTTTATGCTGATTATCTAAGCTGTTGTCAGTGATTGCTAGGCCATTGCTAGGCATCAGCTAAGGTGGTCTGCGTGGTTTTAAGCACATTTAGTGTTTTGAGTAGTTACCAGAGCATATGAGAAAAAAAAAACTGCTTAAACCAGCCTAAGCTGGTCTTAGCTGGTCAGCAGGCTTGTTTTAGAGGGTTTTTGGCAACTTACTTAGCTAATCAGGCTGGGAGACCAGTTGGAAGAACCAGCTAAAACCAGCTTGATCAACTATTTCCATCTTAAACCAACTAAGCTAAGCCAACTAGTATAGGCTGGTTTTAGCAGTTTTTTTTTCCACCAGTATGTATTATTAGCAGTTTCTAGGTTGTTTTAGGTGTTTGCTAGGGAATTTCAAAGTTTTGTCAATTGCTAGCATGTTTTGAGTGGTTTCTAGGGCATTACAAAGTGTTAGCAATTGCTTGGGTGTTTTGAGTGTTTGCTATGGCATTAAAAGTGTTTGCAGTTGCTAGTGTGTTTTGCATGGACACAAGCAAAAGTCAAAAACTATCTCTAGATATGGTTTTGGTTGGCTATTGTTTTGAGTAGTTCTTAGTGCAGTTGCTAGGGTGTTTTGAGTGGTTTCTAGGGCATTGAGAAAGTGTTAACAGTTGTTAGGTTGTCTTGGGTGGCTGCACGGACATTGCAAAGTATCAGCAGCTGCTAAGGTGTTTTGGGTGGTCATTTACCAGCAAACGTCATAAGATATGGCTCGAGATATAGCTTGGGTTGGCTAATGTTTTGAGTAGTTTTTTTTAGCACAGTTGCTAAGGTGTTTTGAGTGGTTGCTAGGGCATTGCAAAGTGTTGGATAATATTATGACTGACAGTTCCAGTGTTAGGTAGTTGCTTACAGGCAATAATAATAATAATAATAATAAATTTGCCGTGATATAACTTGAGACCCACATTTCAAATTTGGAATTTTTTCATTTCACATCCATTTCAACGCTCACCAATAAGAACATCTGATCACTTAGCATATTATATTAAAAACACAACCAAACCTTGTTTGGACTATGCAAACTCACATGCACATCATATCCAGGCTCTGCATGCAGCTAATGCTCATGTCTGTCGCCGTTTATCAGGGATGACCTGGATATGATCTGATGTGGCAGTGAGGTACATTAAACCCTCCTGCAGCGAGGGAGGGGGGCAGTGTTGTCCAAGCTGCCCTTGACTGGAGGACGCAGCCGGCTACACGCTGGGCTGAGTCGGCCGCGGATCGCTGGAGTGATGGTTCCATTAAGCCCTTCTGAGACGGGCCAAGAGACAGAGGATGCTGCGAGGGCAGTCAATCACAGCCTGGCCCCTGTTCAATTTCTCTGGCCCTGGTCAGATTGAATGACTGGTGATACAGACCATAATCAATTTGTGGGCCACTGCTGATCTAGGAACAGGTGTGGTGCCAAAACTACAAGCGCACGCTCTGATGAAGGTAGCGTACATCGGTAGATTAAACGATTCATCTTCACTTCGTCTCCTTGGACCTCTGCCGTCCATCTTGGACAAACCTACAGTACAAGGGAAGAGCATATTAAACCAACAAATGGCTGAAACCGTTGGGAAGGTCCAACCGAAATGTCACTTAATGGATGCTATTGATTATTACATTCACTTGGAATTGGATGCTAATCTTGCTCTTGATACATCATACTGGTCACAAAGGTTTATTGATTTATAAATCAAAGCTTTTAGTTGATTGTGATATCTTATGGACAACTGGGACTGCTTTGTCAAATGTAATGGAACATCTAAACTATTTTTGCAACATATTA